>NW_020653854.1:25619029-25734476 GCF_003589595.1 Hyposmocoma kahamanoa
TTTTTGCCGTAGCTCCATATGTGAGAAATCTATTTCTTCATTGTTACTTTTGTAAAGGAAATGGAGTTGCTCCTGACCACCTGGCCCTGGAGCAAAGATAGTGTCTACGATAGGATGCTCTCGCCCAGAAGATGCCAATTCAGTAGCATCTTAAAGATACTCGGGTTGTACGTGTTCGGATACATTGTCCCAGACAGGGAATTCCACACTTGGGCTGAGCGCATAATAAAAGATGACGAAAAGCGCTTGAAGGGAATATCGACCTGGTAGGTACGATATCCCGTCAGTCGTACGTATGGATAAGCGAGCGAGAACACATAGATAGTCAATGTTAACAATATTGCAAAAGACTGAACAACAAAAACATCGATGCTGTGCGCCGTATGATCAAAACAGACTGGCATGTGACATATCATGAGGTTCGGGCATCTTTAAGCATAGGCATGAGTTAAATGAAATCAATACTACACAAACATTTGGGTGTGAAAAAGCTGTGCTCTCGGTGGATCCCACACAATTTGTCTGAGGCTCAAAAAACGGATCGCGTCACTTGGTGCAATGCCATGTTTACCAGATTCAACGGAGGGGCGTCAAGTTTGGTGTGGGATATAGTAACAAGTGACGAAACATGGATTTATAGTTACGATCCCAAAACAAAGCAGCAATCGAGCGTATGGGTCTTTCGAGATGAGCCGAAACCAACCAAAGTGGCGTGCGTGCAAAGTGCCTCTAAGCGGATGATTGCTTCTTTTTTTAATAAAACTGGACACGTGGCTACTGTTGCTTTGGAGAATCGTTGTACCGTGAATAGTGATTGGTACACGACCATTTGTTTTCCGGAAGTTATTAACAAACTCCGTAAAAATAACCGTAAACGCCGTATCATCTTGCACCACGATAATGCCAGTTCTCACACGGCTAGACAGACAAATGAATTTTTGAAGGTGAACAACGTTGACCTTATGAGCCATCCCGCGTACAGACCCGACCTGGCACCTTGTGACTTTTATTTATTTCCAATAATTAAGAACCAGTTATGCGGTCAACGATTTTCATCACCCGAAGAGGCTGTCGAAGAGTATGAAAAATATGTTTCAGAGATTGTCACGTGGGAGTGGCATAAATATTTTCAAAATTGGTTCATGCGCATGAAAAAGTGCATTACCGCTAACGGAGAATATTTTAAGAAACAATAAATTAATTTCTGACCATTTATAGTATTTTTTTCTTATTCATTCCGGAAACTTATAGTGCGCCTCACGTATAATATGAAAGTACTTGTAATCAACAAATTATTTACATTCAGGGAATTTTAACTGCAAAAAAAAAAGAAAGTACGTAAAAATAAAATCTATTAAGATTTCGTTATATATAATAATAATTGGAAACAATTATTTTTCCTCGTTTTCACAAAGAAGAATAAATAAAACCTGCTGAGCCCGTTCATATTGTCACATTGTGACATTGTGAATTCGTAATTAGCCTAGTGTCAATTGTTAGTGTGGCAGTCATAATTTTTCGGTGAAAGTGCGGTAAGTCACGAAATTATGATCGCGTCTTTTTATTTAACGAGAAATTATTTCTCATGTAGTATTAAATAAGTAAATAAATAACATATTTAAGAGATTTATGCGAGTAAATACGTTAAACTTAACTTTTAATCGTCACCAAATTAGTTTTTCGAATGAAAACTTTGTTTTCACTGCATAATCTTCGTTTTTGGTTTTTAACGACTTCTTTGCCGTAGCGCCATCTGTGAAAAATTTATTTCTTCACTCAGAGAAGTACCTTTACAGCTACCATCGCTGACTAGAGATGTGGCTATAAAAGTTTAAAAAAAAATTGTGAAAACAGTCCACTAAAATCTCACTCACTATGAGAATCCCGCCGGATCCAAAGAATTTTTCGTCTTCCATCTTTGTTATTAATAGATATTTTATCGTTAAATAATTCGTTTTAGACTTTATTATAGTCTTTTTTTTTCAGAATTTTATATGATCGGATAAAGTACAACGTGTAACAAATTAACCTTAGCGACTCATCCGAAGAACAGAGTCCGATGTGATTACATAGCGAAAAGAGAATAAGTACGATACGAGAATAATTTCGTAACTCAAACTAAGGCCTATGTAAAGGAGTTTTGAGAATTTATATGTCTAATTTCGTTTCGGAAATATAAAATCGAACAACTGTCGATCTGACGTCCTCAGCGAAGAAGAAGGAACGAAATGTACTATGTCTTGAGAACAAGTAGTCTTGCACATACATATATCTTTGTTCTCCGGATGAGTCGTTAGTCGTCGTGACTCGTTTTTTTTTGTACGACCATTACTTAATAGTAAATACCTGAACCAGTTGATCTAACAAAACAGTGTTTTTCCCGTGACTCGCCCTAATGACAACCAGTGTGTAATGTCTTTCGTTTCCTCCATTCGCATTGGTCTTTTTTACACATTCGTTTATTCAGGCTTCCTTCTGACCTGGCCTTTTATAAGGATTAACTCAATCGGCTTGAGTGAGACATGTACGTCGAACGTCGACCTTTTCCCACTTCACCCCCCACGTTCGCTGTACAAATTGTGTCGTTATTCTTTAACCAAAACTACAGGAGCACTTCTTTTGTGTATCAGTCACTACATCACCTTTCACACAAAGCTCTCGGCTACACTGCTCCTCATACATATTTAATAAATGCTTATTATAATAGGAAGCTTGATAGTTTGTAGTTTGATATTTCAATTTTGTTCTCGGGTTAATTCCCCAAACGTATAAAATATAGTAAAACGAATCAGCGGAGGCAGTCGGAGAGGCGGCTATATTTCGGCCTCGCTTCAAGCTACAAACTAGCTAGCTGTACTTGATAATCGTCTTTACAAAGTCACAAATTCATTTAAGGTTGATATTCAAAATTTGCCGTTCACGAGGTTTAAAACTATAGTGAAATAAAGACTTTATTATACAGCTTGCGCCTACTTGGATGACAAAGATCGGTGGTAGTGACCTGTTTAGCTCCTGCAGGTAGTTTCGGTTTATGATGTTTGAAACAAATATTGTAAATGATAACTGTGTACAATTGTATACATATTGTCAAAGAGCAACCCTTACAGTTTCTTGCTCAATATGACGATTTCAAGTTTGCTTATCTATGACATAAAAATTATTTGAGTCTAAGTACGAGCACAAATGCAAATTCGGTACTGCTCGACTCGTATGTAGCGTCACAAAACTTGAACTACCGGCTCTTCCATTTAAATGTTAATCAAAACAGCGTGATTTTACATTGCAAAGAATTATTTCCCATTCCTCGTAAGGCTTTATTTGTTTCCTGGTTTGTTATTTTTATTCACGTAACTGTCAAACCAGCGCTATGAAATCCATGTATCTTATCAAATCTTCATGTAAAGGCTATGTAAACGAAACAAGCAATCTTATTTTCTTTTATACTGTTATACCTAGCTTTTCTTTTTTTGTTGTACAAACATGTGGTTACTTCATCGTCGTCGATAATATCATCACCATCATCATCATCATCGTCATCGATTTATTCCAATTACATGTCCAACAAGTGGACAAGAGTGTTCTCTTAGACGAAGATTTAAGATATAGCACTAACCCTATACGGGTTGGGAACTCCACTGCTTTCTGAGGGTCGTGAATCTTCTTCTATATGTATACTTCATCACGATGTGTTCTTTCACCTTTAGCGCAAAGTACAGGTCGATTCGAACCGTCGACCTCTGTATTAAGAAGCAACCTTTCTCCCACTGAACTATTATTTCTGCAACCAGAAACCAAATCAATAAAAGGTATCTGAATAAACAGGTTTAAATATTAATGAAGTTCGCAGTCGATAAACTCTTGAAAACTGTTATAAACAAAGCCTCGTGTGTTTGTGTATAAGTTGCTTACGTCATCGCCAATTCGTTGAACTGTCCTGACCTTGGGAGCATTGATCTGAACCTAGACACTGCAACGAACGTTGTATTGCTGTCATCAAATACCATCATTGTCTGCATTTTTATTTCCAGTTACTGTCCCTAGCATTTTACCTGCAGTGAACATAAATGCAGACAACTTTTAGGATTATGATCACTACATAAGTTTGGCACACAAATGTCCCACTGTTGAGCAGTCTCCTTCAAAAATGGTCCTACCGAGAATTTAACCTAGGACCTTTTTTAAAGAAAATGGACTTGCTTTTGTATACTAGCCTTGGAACAAAGATAAGGTCTACTATGGAACGAAATAAGCCAGAAGACGCATATTCAGTTGCACCTACGAGACAGAGGCAAGGAATTCCATTCTTGGGCTGTGCGTACAACAAAAGATGAAGAAAAGAGCTTAGTACATCTGAAGGGAATATCGACCAAGTGGGGATGATATCCCGCCGTACTCCTCGTTCTCCACCAATTTTGGTCTGACTTGGTGAACCAATGCTTAAATAAAAATGATTATAGACAATTTTTAAGTTAACCAACGCCTTACAACTTACGATGTGCTGACCTCGATTGCGGCAATCGCAGACTAAATTTGGTACAGTAAAGTACTTTGTTGTTTGTTAGTTAAGAGCTGTGAAATTAGACGAAGTCCATTGATTAATCCATAATTTGAAACGACATGCGTTGGCGTCAAGAGTAAATTTATAAGCAGCTGTTAATTTTCGACTTAAGTAAAACTAAACTGAATTGTGTCAACTTAAAATCTTTTAAATATGTTTGTGTATATCAAACGTTGAGATCAGACTTTTATGCACATATATTACTAAGTCTCACTTACTAAAGCTCAAGAGTAAAGTGTAAATGATTAATAAATCATCATATTTCTAGAATACAGTCAAGTTGGGGTAATTTTAAACATTTTTTCAAAGTTTTTATAGAATAGAAATAGAAACCATTTATTATATTTTACGCATATAAAAAGAAAAATATATAGAAGTTCACTGCAAAACCTGATAACAGGGAAGATGGTTTCTCCGTACCACCAGTTTGGGATCCAGTATTTCCTCTGATGAAAAATCCCAAACAGACATAAGACAGTACTAATTAATGTTTTAGTTTATTCCATTTTCTATTATTAATTAATAATAAATTGAACTTAATAAAAATTCATTCAATAAAATAATTTGTAAAACTTAATGTAGCGTCAATTGGAATGTTTTCTTTGTAAAATTAAAAATAAGGTATTTAATTAATAACTGTTGTAACTATAGTGAAAAAATAGGGTGGTTTGCATTAATATGAGACATAACCGGTTGAAAACTCTACCACCTCAGTTAATCGTGACCACGGGACTTGTAAAGGGCCCGATCGGTTTGTTTGAAAAAACAAATACATATACGCGATTTAAATAAGGAAAAATAGTTTCATTTCCTATGTGTAACAATCGCGAAAACCAAAGAACTCGATATATATTTATTATTAATTAGCCAACAATAGTCTTTTTCCACTCTAATTTAGAATAATTTAACTAAAATGACGAATTACAAAAAACAACTGTTGGAGAAAATGGCGCTTAAAGGGCAATTCAAAGTTACCCTGACTTTTGGGTATCTTAGAATTGAATCGAGTCATTTTGGACGACGAAAATTCTTCTTCATTAACAATTTAACTGAGTTGGTTAAGATCATAATCGTATTTTGAATAACTTTCAAAACTTCTTTCTTCTTCAATAACTGTCAAAGTTATGTCACATTTGATATCTAGAATTCCATTTCACGGAGTTATAATTGACTACAAGCTACAATCTTCCAACCAGGTTTGTTTAAAGTTACCCTACTTGACGGTACAAAATCGGGGAAAAGGGGAATAAGACGTAAATCCACAATTGCAAAAATAATTTTCTTCCCATTTAGTAATAATAACATACAACTTGTGCGGTTGACACTTACAGTTCACGATTATTAGCATCGTATAAATCACCAGTGTATGCATATAAGATAGAACGCAGTATGGCGACTGGCGGAGTCCGGAGGTCTCATCCATCACCGAGATACTGGGCGCATTAGCCTTGTTGATCGCGTCTTTTGATGTTCCTCTAATGCGCGATAATGCGCCCGGGGAGGGGTCGCGGGGTGAAGTGCAGGAGGGAATATGGAGACCGTCCAACCGCCTTTACATATAGCGATTTTTTTGCGATGTCATAAAGAAGACGTACAAGCCCGAACATATATCTAAGGTCGGGATATAGCGCGTAAGTAAAAAATCAACATTATTTAATTAAATAAATACATACCGACTAAGGTACTAAATTTATTTTTAACCGATTTCAAAAAAGAAGGAGGTTCTCAATTCGACTCTACTTTTTTGTGTGTATTTTGATGATTCTTTTTTGGTGTAAACAGGGTATCAAAAAAAATTCTATCTTTAAGGCTGACAAACCAGGGTATGAATCCGGTTTCGTGCACTTACCGGTAACCGATTGAAATAAAACTTGGCAAAGAGATGTAATTTCACAAAATTTTGAGGTTGGTTTTCTTCTATTGGCGTCTTTTTCAACTATATCGTTATCTTTATATGTTTCAACCTTTATAACAACAAGGAACAAACTTTGTTTATTAAAAGTTCTTAAGTCTGCCGAACCCAGATTTAGTAGTAGTATCCTTGTGAAATTCGTCCAGGGAAATATTGCCAATGCGCACCGTATCTATTCATGACGTTCTAGGTTTTCTTTTACACTCGATTTCTTTACTCAAGAACCTAAATTTCTTAGTTCTTGAATTGATGTTCAGTGTGATTGTTTAACATGAAGCCAACAAATAAGCATTATGTTTGACTGTTTTTATTTTCTTTTTTTCTAACTTTGTAATATCTTAAATTCCTATCTATCTATAAGAATTTCTGTCTTCAGAAGAGTATAGGTACCTACCTAATACAAGCGCATTGTTTGTCAAGAATAGTGGTCCAATCCAAAATTCCTTTTGGACTTATTAGTGAGATTTGTTCAGAAAATGTTGAATTTTACTGTGAATGGGTCACCGAACTTTTCAGTAGTTGAAATAACCACATGACAACACGTTGAGATGGTCTAAGATGTGTCAATTTTGCGCGGCAGGTGTCTAAATAATTTTCCTAGAGAATAAGGGCACGTTCCCGTTGTGTCGTAACGTTATTTTATCGTTGAACGACTGTCGTGTCTAGCTGTTCCCACTAGATCGTGACGATAATTTATCGGTTCACGGCAGCTGCCTCGTCAGTAATACGACAGAACCGCATGACGCTGCGATTATCTGTCGTCATATATTAATCGTGAGGTTTTATTTATAGTCAGACGACTTCGTTCTAGCTCTTTATATACAATAGTAGGCATAAAAAAGGGTCAGACCTGCAGAAACCTTTTTAAGAAATACAATATAATGACCATGTACTCACAATATATTTATGATATAATAGTTTATGCGCGTCAAAACTTGGGTACTTATGAGCGACGTACGGGCGGAGGCCGATCGTTACGAAACGCGGGAACACTAAAATCCGTTGCCCACCGTACCGAACTGGCAACTAGAAATCCGCGGGTAATAGGTCCCCGATTCTACGAACATCTACCCACAGACCTGAAAAGTGTTAGAAACGATGAAACGTTTTGTACCCGACTAAAAATCCTTTTATTGGATATTGAATTGTACAGTGTCGATGAGTTTCTTTTGAAACAATTTTAATTGTATTTTATTCGACAAGCAGTAGTTATACTACTTTATTTTATATTCATTATTATTATTATTATTATTTTGTTACTGACGATCATAGTTATCCCTTGACATTGTATTTCCAATTGTAATATTGTGACATTGATAACATGAAATAAACGATTCTATTCTATTCTATTCTATTCTATTCTATTCTATTCTTTACATCGTCGCGACAGTCTGTTGTTTTAACGTCAAAAAAGTGAACGACAGTTAATCGTGTGTTACTATAAGTGAACAACTTCATTTAAATAGACACGACACCTTAATCTGCACGACTGTCTGTCGTCACGATATAATGGGAACGCGCCCTTATATGCTTTTAAAATAGGCCACTATTCTAAAAAGGCATCCATATGTCGTTAAACAGCGTTAAGTAATAGTAAATGTTTTCCTGAAACGTCTTTTCGGTATAGCACTTCAAATGTTCAGCTCAAAAAAGAAAAAATATATTCATATATAAAAAAGGTGGACATAAGACGATTAGTGGAGAATGGTCGCTTTTGAAAGCTGAGTAAGATCGTATGTCTTAGTCACTTACGACAAAATACGGCAGTTAGTGAGGCGAGGAACATTTTCACCTCTTAGTTACACCATTATAAGCCAGGTGAAGCCTGAAAACCAGCAAATTGCTGAGGTTTTTACCTTTTCTTAGATAGATTTAAGCATTGTTTTATCTTAAATATTGTTGTACGAGTATGTGTTGTGTTCAAGAATAAAATCTTTTTATTTCGAAAAGTGAGAGGAAAGAGTACCTACGACTGTATTTTAGCTGGTGACTGTTGTTCACTCGCACACACAATTTTAGCAAATCCTTCAAAAGCATTTGCAAGCTACCGTTTCGGTAGTTTGCAACTTAAAATTTAAATTACATCAGGAAAACGTGTATTTGTTACACGCGATTCGGATCTGAAAAAAATACTTTCATTTCCTGTAACAATCGCGAAAACATAAGAACTCGATAAGTAAACATTTTTTCTTAAACCCCATACAAAATGAACGCAGTTCTTCAAGCATTTGGTACAATGAACCAACGAATTATAACGCGAATTTAGTTTCTGGACCAACGACCTGGGCATAAAGGATCCTAATTTTAAATCATCTCAGATGTGTGTCGAAAGATTATCAATGGCAGAACGTTTGAATGAACGAAATGAATGAATGAAATAATCTTTATTGCACATAAAAATTACAATTAAAATCCAGTACAATAGCTTAAGTATAATAGTAGTAGTACTTATTGCTATGTAGCAATTTCTTCCAGGCAACCTTAGGATAGATATTTCGGATATGCAAAAGGGGTGCAACCAAAGATTATCATCATAAGTACACTACATAATAAGTAATATTAAAAATATATACATATCCATAGATAGATATACATATACATACAAATAACAATAATATTATTAATACATACATAACAATAAATACACAATAATATTAAATGCTTATATACTTTTAAAGGAAAAAGAAAAATGAAGTATAAATGCAGGAAATAAATGAAAGGATAGTAGAAGACAGACGAAATTTAGGAGTTGAGGAAATGATCCTTGACACGATGTTTAAAGGAATCAAGAGAGGGGATCGTCGAATCGATTCAGGGAGAGAATTCCACAATCTGATCGCAGAAATGGTAAAAGAGTTGGAATAAAAGTTAGAAGTATGAGAGGGCAAGTTAAGTAAGAGAGTATCAGAGGAGCGAAGGCGACGTTTGGTAGTCTGCTAAAAGTTAAGAAGAGTGACGGCTAGCCATGGAGCTACTATTCACTACCATTGAAATTTTTTGGTCTTTAATGGCGAGTCGATGGTATGGTTATTAATAGAGGTATGGGTATTAACACAAATTTCTGATGTTAGCTTAACCTAAAGAAGTACAACAAACAAAGTTTTTTTTAATTTGATTTGATCTGAAAAACGTAATATAAAATTCATTGACATATCGGTCTAATTCTAGAGCAATGGGACTTTGAGGATAATCGCGTTCCGGTTGTAATGAGCCGAGTAACTCGGCCGAGTACTTGGCTCGGCAAATGTTAAACCGAGTAATATTCGGTACTCGGTTTAACATTTGCCGGAAGCTTAACCTTAAGAAGTACACAAAATTACAAAAACAAAGTTTTTTTTAATTTGATTCGATCTGAAAAACGTAGTAAATTAGTTGTACGAATAGGCCATAAGTGTACAACAACGTAACGTGTGTAACAAACTTGAGGCGGCTGACGACTACCGGCACACGTGTCATCTAATAAACAAGATACACAGCGAAAGTGCTCTGGGCGATTAGTAAATTTAGAACCTACTCCGGCGCAAGTTTCCTGCACCCGTAAACGAAACGCCTACCCTACTTTTTTGTATTGCAAAATATACAGTGCTCCTTTTCCTAATCGAGATCTAAACCACAAACAAAAAAAAATCGCAAAGTGTAAAAATCAGAAGACGTTATGTCGCGAAACGATAGCATGCTTCGTTGATGATAAAATAATGGATTTCCGTTGTGCTAGGAGATGAAAGCGATGATAATGCCCTAAGGTTTTAAGTGGTGAATGTCTTGGTTTGTAAAGGAAGTAGTGTATAACGTACAAGGTGGTGTATTGGTATGTATACGAGTTTTTAGTTCCGGGTGTATTTTTTCTTTTTACTTGGCTAGTAGCACTTGTCTTTATTTCGAAGAGAGACAACATTTTTTTTATTTTTTTTATTTAATTTCCTTAACAATATTCTTTGTGTTGGAAAAAAGAAAATACAATTACAATTAAAATCTAACATCATATCCAAATAACCAAACGAAAATAAATTAATATATTAACTAGTCATTAGTACAAAATAATTATAATAATACAATAACAATAACGATGTCAAATTAAATGTCATCGGCATGGTTCAATACAAATTAAATGCAAAATAATAACAATAATACAATAATGTCAAATAATAATAATCAATAACAATGTCAAATTATGAATCCTTATCCTCGTTAAATACAATTTAATTTAATGTCACAACAAATTCATCAATACAATAAAATGATTTTTCCAATAAGAAACGTTTCAAACGCTATTTGAAAGATACGTGATCTTGTACCATTTTAAGTTCACTAGGGAGACTATTATATATTTTTGTTGTTTGATATCTAGGGCTATGCTTTATAATATTTAACTTTGGAGCTATTACACCACGTCTATCCTTTCTCCTAGTAACAAGCCTGTCTGACTCGATCTCCTTGTTAAATTCAGACGAATATTCAGTCACGCCTGTTAACAACTCCAAAATATAGGGACAAGGATTTTGAGGTATACGTAACGTGACCATACGTCTTTTAAGCTTTTAGTCCCGCTTTTAGGCTTCGTGTCCCGCTATACCCAAAATACTTAAAATTGTCACACTTTAACATAACATTACACACGTGACACATAAATTAAAAAATCATGCCAATACTTACATTCATATTTAAGAACTAAACCTAACACATTAGAGCAAATTTGTTCACTCGTAAAATATATAAAGTCAGCCCACCAGACTACACAAGATTAGACTTTTTTTTAATTTTCGATCGTTTATTTTTTAAATCCTATTTTATTATTTTGTAATCATTAAACATGTGTTTTATTTTTATAAAAATAATAAATTTACAGGCGTACCGCTTTAAAGGAAAAAAATGATGGTCACGTTGGGTATACGGGTTTTGGGAATTGTCGATATTATAGACATAAGACGATAACACAAACTAACGCATTTACAAGAACACAAAAATCGCCTTAAAAGTCACTGGATAAGAAGTTATTAGTCATTGTAGTTTAATATTCTTAACTATAAAGGTTACATTAAATACTTTTAGAATGGTTGCCCTATAAATACCTAGTGTAGCGATGCAATCGCGCGTTTGTAACGATCCAGTCACGCGCTTGCATCGCATTTGCATCGCTGCTTCAAATCGCGCGCGTGTAACCGCTCTTAGACGTTTCTTAGGCGACATTGTTTACGGAAGGTGCCCAGAAGTGGGATGTACAAATGGGTTGCTACTGACTTCACACGTTTTTCGAGAGTGGTGAACCTTCTTCGAAATGCAGGTTTCATCTACTTCACCGAAAAGCTCACGGTAAATTTCAAATTTAATTTCGTACATTATTCCCGAGAAACTCAAAGGTGCGAGGCTGGGTTCGAACCCACGGCCTTTGCTTGGGAATCAAACCATTAGGCTAGAAGAATATCGGAATTGCAAGGATAATGATCATTTATAAATATATCAAATCACTTTGAGAGTTTCATAAAAAACATCTCACGAGTGTTTTAATGCCTAATCATGTACAGTTACATACACTGCTTTATCTACACACATATTATAAGCTCTCTGTGTTCTGGGGCCTACCATAACCTTTCCAAAAACAATCTCATTTCAATGTAAGCATAAAGTAAGCTTATTGTAATATTACTCATTTTCGTACCATGACAAACCTATCAACCAAGTAATGTATTATTGCTAAAGTGACTGCAAGAACGAATGATTTACCAATATTGTCTATTCCTTACTAAAAGTAGGAACGAAATAAAGCTATATGAACTGTATAATGCTATCTCTTTCTTTTTTGATGTTCCGAATCGTGTTATCGTAGTATAATGTTAAAGTACTTAATATTATTTACATTCAGAGAATTTTAACTGCCAAAAAAAGAAAAGTATGTAATAATGAAATCTATTAAAATTACGTTGTTTTCAATTATTATTCCGCATTTTCATGAAGAAAAATAAATAAAACAAAGCCGAGTCTTGATAGTCACGTTGTGAAGTCGGAACCATAGTCTAGTGTCAACTGTTAGTTTCGCCAAGGAGCATATAGATGGCGCCGTCATAATTTTACGAAATAAACATCGCGTATTTTTATTTTACGAGAAATTATTTCCTTTGTGCTATTAAATAAAAAAATAAACAAAATATTGAAGAGATGTAGTAAATAAATAAGTTCAACTTAACTTTTAATCATTACAAATCAATATTAAGACAGTAAAACTGAAAATAATATTGTTTCAATTGCACCAATAGTTACACGCTATTTTAAGATTGCGAAATTTGACATAAGAGCAATATTACTTTAAAGTCAAAGACGCGTCATAGTACGAACTGAGTGAAAGCTGCCAATAAAACATCATAGTTTTAACATTACAAATAAGAAATGAAACTATTTTTCCGGATATACATCGCGTATATTTGTTTTTTCAAACAAACCGACGTTTCGGGCCCTTTACAGGTCCCATGGTCACGGTTGACTGAGGTGGTACAGTCTTCAACCAGTTATGTCTAATATTGATGCAAACCACCCTATTTTTTCACTATGGTTACAATAGTTATTAATTAAATACCTTATTTTTAATTTTACTTATTTACTTATTTTATTTTTAATTTTAAAAATAGTTTCATTTCCTATGTGTAACAATCGCGAAAACCTAAGAACTCGTTATTACAAATAAGCTTACTTTAAGTGCGTCATGGTACGAAAGGTCAATGTAAGGTCAAAGTAATATTGTTTTAAGAGGTTGTGGTAGGCCCCCTGGAACCGCACGTTACGACTGGCGAAATGGCGGCAAATAAAAACTTTCTCACGCATGTCCCACAACCGTAGTTATTATTTTGAATTAATAGTCAAACTAGAAACGGTCCCAACTATCATATCATTCGATATCAAGTAACGTGTGAAATTGACAAAATTATTTGCTATTGACATTTAATTTCGAATAAAACTTCATCTCGACTGATATTAGAATTGAGGTCAAATCAAATTGTTTTGTTTTTCTGAGATGTTCGAAATTTGAATGTAATGAAGCAATAATAACATTTTCACAGATAAGAAATTTGTTTGAACAAAACAGTTTACCTTTATGCTGGTCGTAGTTTACGGTTTTTGAACACTTTATAGAGTTTACCATATGTGTGTAGATAAAAGTGTTTACATACATACAAACAAACATTTCACACTTCTTGCAAGGGTTGAAAACCTTCTTCAACATGTGGGTTTCATCACTGCGTTGTCTTTTAAAGAAAGGTATTGCTATGAAATTTCCACGATTAGAAATTCATAAGTATATTACTACGCCACAGGGATTCGAATAAAGTAGCAATTAACTAATATAATAACCTTAGAATAATAACGCATAGAATGATAGTTTCATATCAAACGAACTGTCACAAGTGAGGCAAAAATCAAATTCATGTAGGCTAGTTTTAGTAGTAGGTTAATTTTCGGTGTTAGTGAATATTTATATAAAAATACAAGTTGAAACGCGTTACTTCCTTGTGGAATGTGATGTTAGTATCTATTTTATGTTTGTCTGACGTATTTTTACACTCGTTTACCGCACATTTCGTCATTTTTAGCTAAAATTCTTAATGTGTTCGCGGTGCAAGTTGACCTTGAGCACTGAAGGCCCGCCCACTCGTGTAGGCCCTTTTGGCACGCTTCAATTTGCCTCACTTAGCGTGTGCGGACTAGGTTTCTATGATAATAACGGTTACCATGCCGGATTGCCATGCAGAGGGCCTGGGTTCGATGCCCAGACTGGGAGAAATATGTGTATGGCCTACATTTATTTCTCTCGTGAGTTTAGGTGTAATTTGTGGTTGTCCATGTGTGTGTCCATGGCACCCGCGACACAGGGTTTCCCTAGTGTGGGGCTATGTTGAGTGTGTGCGTTATTATTATTATTAATTGGGATGCAATTCTCTCACTGGGTTACCATCGCATTTGATAGTATTACGTGTAATATGTAAGACTGGACATTACTAAATAACAAGATATTAGATGATAAGACAGACAAGCTGGGTGATTGGACGAGGAAGCGATATTAATGGAAACCAATATGCAGGTCCATAGGAGGCTTCTTAAAATACTTGTCGAAAAGCAAGACAAGCGCAGCGAGATGATCTTTAGCGCTATAACCCCCACTTTGATGTCGTTGCTGTCGCTTCTGCTAAAGGCCTCGTGTTTAGTATGTAAATCACTTATTACTTTCGAATGTCACGGTGACTCACAACATCCCACTTAGAAATGTGAGAAAAAAGAAATACAGGGAACAAAGAGAGAACACTTTGTGAAACATAAATGCAGTACTAATAGAAACTCATACGAAACAATCTTATGACGAATGCATGCTTAAACTTTAGTACTATACAAACCCGCTAGATGGCATTAGCTCTGAAATAAAACGCGCTATCAAAGTGTTCACTGCGGAAACGTAAGTAGATTGAGTGTTGTTGGTAGTGTTAGGACATAGGCCTCTTCTAAAAGAGAATTTTTCTAAACACATCGACGCGGCAACAATGTTGCGGTACGATGTGTCGATTCGACAATAATTTTCTATCATTTAGTACGCTGTGTATAAGATTCCGGTTGATATTCAAAATTAGCCATTGATGAGGTTTATAAGTACAGTGTACAAACAAAAACTTTATACTAACGGTCAGTATTATACAGGAGAAAAATCCGTGGTAGCGACCCATTTAACACTTGCAGGTATTCTCGATCTAAGATGTTTAAAATAAATATTGTAAAAGATAAATGTGTACAAAAGTTTATTTAGAAAGAGCAACCCCTAGAGATTCTTGCTAATTTTTCTCAGTGAAATCTGCCTTACGAATGAGCAATAGAGTTCAATCAATGCGATGTTTTCAAGTGTAATTTGCTTACCTATGAAATAAAGATTATTTAAGTTTGAATTTGTATGGAATTCTCCTTACGTTTAGTTGTTAGACCTATCTCGCATTTATTTCCTCTACGTAAAGTCTATAATATTTGTTACGCTTTTTGCCTCTACCATAACACTGCTAGCATCTGTGTTTCCTGCAAACTATAATTTGAGGTCATTCAAGTCTGCAGTGAATAGGCATCTTTTTGACAAACGCCTACCAACGTCGGTCACGTCGTTCCTTAACATCGGGGTCAGATTGTGGCCAAATATACGTTATTTTTGACGCAAAAAAGTAGAGTGGGAAACAGTGTTGCCAGGGCCCTTGAGACAAATATTACGTTTGATTATTTATTACATTTTCGTTGCAAAAGTTACAATTTCCTTTTTTTTAACCAAAATATAATCTACGTACATATTAACGATATGTGACAATTTTTATTATATTTAAGTATTCTAGTATATTATTTAATATTTCAAGATACCACACGTTCATGACAATATTCTAAAATATGCGAATAAGAAAAATTGCCACAGAAATGAGGTAAAAAACCTGGAAATGACTCATGAATTTATATATGTCTAAATCTTAAAAACAAACGAAAACTTGAGCGTACGCTCAAGAAAAATAAGACTTTAACCAATAATTGGTTGATTTCATTACGTTAGCGCCATCTGAGTTACTTGATTGCCTAATTTCGGTACCTCCAATGAACATTACGCCAACTTAATTTTTGGACCTGTCTTGTTTTTATTTTCTTTTCAAAAGATTCGTTTCTTTGTTAATAAACAAAGAAACGAATCTTTGTCGAGAAATATCTCGAATTTTGTTTTTTGTGTCTTTTTTTCACAAAATTCGGGAAGCATAATATTAAATATGGGTATTTACAAAAGTAACACAAAATGACCAAAAAATATAGTCAGTGTAGTGTTTATTGGCGGTAAATTCACAATGTACAATAACAAATTTACTTTAATTAAAAAAATCTCAACTATCGTTAAGAAAATTGCATTAAAACGAAACTTACTTACATATTTTAGGCGAGAGAGGATCTCGTTGTCGAAAGTTTTTATTGGCATTTTCGAGACTCGAGACTGAGGTTTTCAGTCTCGGGAATATCGGGACTTTTGATATTAAAGACACTAAAGGGCCATTCACTTCAGACGTTCATTCAGTGACGGGTGGGACATTTTGACTCCTTTTTTCCCAAAAGCCAAAATCTTCCGCGGAATGCGTGAGTGTGCGCGAGAATTCCGCGGAAGATTTTGGCTCGTATCTAGTTTGGACGTTACACAACTGACCATAAAGTTCATTATGCTATGTTATAAAAATTCGCTTCCACTCCGTTCTGTCTCCATATGAATAGAGCCTTAAACACGTTGGTTTGTTTGAAAAAAACAAAAATATGCGATTCAGATCCAAAAAATCGTGTCATTTGCTATTTTAATTTCTTGAAACTCTCATTGTTAAACTTGTCTCTCAAAGAGATAGATTGCAAATTTCCCTCACAGCATCAAAAATGCAGCCAAGTAGCTTGGCGTTACTTCACACCGGGACAGTTGCTTCAGCTGTACCAAGCACAAGTCCGGTCGTGTATGTGTGTAACTGGTCACCTTGGATTCAATTGACAAGCGTGTCAAGAGGCTTATAGGTGACACGGAATTAGTAGAGGCGAAGCTGCAGAGCCTTGAACGCCGCCGTAAAGTTGCCTGCTTATCGGTACCCCACAGGATATATCACGGAGTGTGCGATGGAATTTCATAATTTGATTCCGCCTTCCCCTTTCCATCATCGGGGGACCAGACGGGGGCTAGGGGTTCCACCTCTATGTTGTGGATATTCCCAGAGTTCGCACGAAGCGTTTTGCTTCCACATTTACATGGCGAGCGGGTAGAGAGTGGAATTACCTACCTGTGGACGTGTTCCCCGAACGCTATAACTTGGACCTATTCAAGGCAAGAGTGAATAGGCATTAGGTGTGCATGCTACATCGTCGCCCTCATCATCACTTTCCATCAGGTGATTTGGAGGTCAAATGTGCACTTATTTTTTATAAAAAAGCACGTTTCTGCAGGACATAAATTCTATCAAAATAAGATATTATACCCAAATCAAAATGTCGCATGTTTTCATTAAGAGTTTCTCAAGATTCACCATAAGGGGAACAATTTAGGCTATCACTTAAAATAAAAACCACGTGGCGGAAGCCGCGTTATCAGACGATGTGTCCTTGACATTATGTTATCTGGCAATGCCATGATGCTACAATAAACAGCACAAGTTAAAAACTGTGTTTTACAAAACATGTGCTCTGAGTTGTACTGCCCACGACTCTATATAGAATTCGTATCGCCAAGAGATTAGATTTCATTTATCGTAATTAGTTTACTTATTACATTACATAACATTTAAATTGAATTTTATTAACGGAAAATTATTATTATTAATGAAGTAAATAAATAATTACGCATTAAATTAATTTTAATTGAATTTACGTTACAAATAATAAACAGGATTATAATTAATATCTTTACATTTTAAAAATGGAGTGTTCGCATGAAAAGGAGCGCTTAAAAAGTAGTAATATAAAATAAAATGATTATCTTTAATAATGCCAGACAACGACACCAATAATCAGCTCTGAAGGTAGGGTTAATTTACAACCGAGTTCAAAAAAGGAGGTCTTATTTCGACTGTATGTTTGTTTTGTATATACATATGTTATGCGATAACTTTTGTGAACATTTTTGAACCGATTTTGAGATTCTTTTTTGTTGGAAAGAGGGTACCTCAGCAGTGGTCCCATTTCAATTTGAAGAAAATATTCCACCGCTAAGGGTGGCGAACTAGAGGATGAATCCGGTTTCGCGCACATTCTGGTAACCGATTTCAATAAAAGTTGGCGAATAGATGCAATTCCACGCACTTTTGAGGTCGGTTTTTTAAGTTTCGTATTTATTTCTTATTAGTGTACAACTTATATATCACGTAGGTATTAGATTAACATATTTTAGTGCACCCTGTGTTCATTACTTTTCGGAAGTTTATCCTGTCATCTGCTGCCGTTTATGTTTTCTTTGTAATTATAGTAGGTCGATGACCTTGGATGCTGAAGTTTTTAAAGTTGGTTCAGGACTGGGTGTTCTGGATAACGTCTGAATGTTGGTTTGGTAATAAAATAAATTGGTAGTAAAAAAATCTACGTGCTTCCCACTACAATAATGTAACAATGTTCCAAACAACCACGTCAATTACTTGGTCTGAAACTAAATTTATTAATTTCATAGCACAGGGAATTTTCTAGTTTCAGACCAAGTAATTGACGTGGTTGTTTGGAACATTGTTACATTATTGTAGTGGTAAGCAAGTAGAATTCTTTTTTTTAACGCAACACACTCATACCCCGCACTAAGGAAACCCTGTGTCGCGGGTGTTATGGACACACACATAGATAACCACAAATGACACCCAAACTCGCGAGAGAAATAAATGTAGGCCATACACATACTTCTCCCGGCCTGGGAATCGAACCCAGGACCTCTGCGTGGCAGTCCGGCATGGTAACCGTTCGGCCACGGAGGCAGTTAATTGATTCCACGATTATGTGGTAGAGAAGAATTGTCAGTTTAATTTATCAACTCGTATTTATTCCTACGCGCAATAAAGTGTCCGATTCCATATTTGTTATATTGATTTAGATATAATTTCGTGCCTGTAATTTAACCAGCAACCCCTTAGCCTTTATGAACGCAGTAATGCTCAAATTACTGCTCGGGGGTAGAAATAGGAAAGATGGCCTAACCCTTCGTTATGGCATGCCACGAATACGCAAACTTGCGGAATTCCTCGATGTTCCACGAGTTGTCAATGAGGGCTGAGAAATACCCGAGTCCGGGCACTCACGGGCAATGAATTAGTTGAATTATAAGATCAGGATTCTGATATTAATAATATTGTTTTATAGACAATTTAATATTACTCTATGTGCGTATATTCACGCATTGGAATTACCAGATCGTCACTTTGCACGATCTTGATAAACTTCTCTTGCTGCACGTACATTCATCTATCTCCTCATAAAAAGCAGACCAAATAGGGAAAGGTACGTTGAAGTGGTTTTAGGTACATTGAAGGGATGAATGACGGTAGAGTAAACCCAGTCACACGAGGCGAAAGTTACCACGCCTGTGTACATTAATGGCGAATCTGGGTTCTATTTACAAGGCAACAACATTTAAATTCCCAAATTCCACCAAATTTAAGGCAGTCTCGCCCGCGTGGCTGGAACGCTCAATTAAGTTAAAACGTAAAAGCTAAACAAATAGAGCGTATTTTGCTATGACAGACGCACGCGGTCGCTGCGCGGTGGCAACGCGGACTCCGCTCTTCAACTGCGCGGCGGCCGCTCGGGGTGAGCGCCATGAAATTCGTTCGAATAAATACGCCCTAAGTGGAAACCAACATTGGAAGAGGACGCCTACGAAGAACGTTCAAAGGTTGGAGTGCGTAGTGAGAAGAATAAGGAGAATTTAACAACGCGTCACTAATAACAGCAACCGAACTCTAATTAAAAACAATTTGTAATACTTTTGAATACCGTACCAGTTGAATTTCTTTTGGTCATTTCAAATAACGCGGTACCGAATTCACATTTCTTTTAAACGGCCTGTTATGCGACATTTATGCAAGTATCCAAACGTTTCTTGGCTTCTGAGCGTTTTCAAATAATATCTGTAATAGTTGATGCTCTTCCGTTCAGTCTGTCGATACAAGTTTTTTATATGAAAAGTAATAGGTTTATAATCGAATCTGGTGAGTCAAAGTTTGTAAGATTCATAAAATGATTTATCTTCACCGATCAAGTTATCAACACCTCCTTAGTAAACATTGCCATTCCACTCTAACCGTTCATTCCGATCTGAGACACCTAAAAGTAAACAGGTGACTCCCAAGAATTATTTTACTTTTGACAGTTCGACTACTAATCAATTAGTGATGTCCTAATGCATTACCGATTCGATTTCTTATAACAATCGATTTTATTGATGAAGATGTTTTAATGGGAAATCGAATTCGTTAACAAACAATGAATCCGTTGAAAAACGATAGTTGATGATAGAAGGCACATGACATTTTCAACATTATATTAGATATTAAGAGGGAGCATGCCAAAAAAGTTTTGACGTTGGCTCCGCCCAAATTTGTGAAACAAATATATGCCTGAAGTTCGCGTGACAAGCGACAGATGTTGAATTTTGCGCATTAAAAGTACCAAATTCGTTTTAGCGGAATAACTCTAAAACTAAAGGGATTAAAAAAAATCCGTAGTGACAGTTCTCGATCATGCATAAATATAATTAATCATCTAATTTTTGTACTGTAACCTGTAGCATTTCGAGGATGAATCGAAAAAATGTGAAAATCAGAGGTCATTTCGTGATTTTTATCTATCGAGGAAACTTTATTGTTTTATGTTTCTGATTAGTGTCTATGCTTGAATATATCGAGTAGTTACTCATACAATATTTTATTTTCAACTTTAAAGTGGATATACCCCTCTAAAATTAAATCGCAGATTAGGAATATTTCCTCTGCTCCCTCTTAAGCGCCGTTTGGCAAATTCTTTCACCATATGATGGCAACCTCTATAGTGTGTGCATTCGATACGATAAGACTTGAACACCGCCGCCGGTGCAAAGTGCAAACTAATGTAAGGAGAGTTCCGTAACTAAGGGACAACTAGGTTGACATCGAGTCGTACGGACGTCCAAACACTGCAAATTTATAAAGTAATTGAATAAAATAATTAGAATCAGTTTTTTTTATCTTATCATAAAACATGTGTTACACCGATAACACACGCGTCAATTCACTAGCCGGTTTTACATTGCACGTTTCACATGGTTTTTCCTCAAGCCGACGTTACACTCTTGATTATAATGTTGACACATGTGACACAAATATATTGTTGATAAATTAAAAATAAAATAAACAACAATCGCCTTTATTCGTAGACGTCACAATAGCGACTAGTGGCGGGACGATCAAATCGTGAGTCTGGTGATAAGCGACACGGCGATCTGTAACAGTTGCACTGTCACTCATGAGCTGTAAATCGCAAAGACCTGATGGCCACCGCGTCTTAGACATAAAATGCATGAGCATGTACTTTCACTAGCACTTTTACCAATCAAAACCGAAAGTTAACGGACAGTAACGTGAGCGTTACTGCTTGATGGAAGAAACAGTTATGAAGGCAGTACTTACTCTTTCACAAGAAGGTCTACTGCTACTAAATAGATAGTACTGTAGCGCAGAGTAATAGCTAGGATGGATAATGAAAAAATATACTTGAATTGTTTGCTTCGGGGGTTCATAGTCTGTCCTTTTTGATAGTTTTTTGGCTTGGTAGTTTGGTTCGTTAGTAGGGTAACAGCTTCCGAGCAGTGTATATCTAGCCTATAGTACAGGCTGATCACATATGTAAGTTTGCCTATCATAGGCAGGGCACTAGCTTACAGTGAGACCCCCCTTCAATTGTGAGGAGGAGAGATGTAGCGCAGGCTAGTTAGATTGTATAGCGCAGGCTGGTTAGCTTGCATTATTTTGTATTTAGAATTAGATAAAAAAAAAGATAGCAGTCAAAAGAACAGCGCGGTTGTTCTGGACGAATTTTCTAGCTAAACGCACACAGTAAACCATTGACTTACAAATAAATGGACGACGGGTCTAATACAAAAACCACGAAAAAAATGTCCCAAGTCAACCTATTTAAACGTAGTGACATGTAAAGGAATATGAAAAAGCTAAAACGTTGAATTTAAATTGTAATGTCATCGCAGTACTGTCTAATTTTGCTTGCTTCGCTGTCATTCGAACAAACAAAGACTAAAGCGTGAATGGCGCTCTGTATACGATTTTAACGCCCTATAAGTTCGGACACTTTTTAGCGCGGACCCGACGTCCATATAATTGTAACTCAATGCAGTAAACGTTAATTATGAATAAATTTCTCGTTTGTAAACTACTACCTCTTCCACAGCACGTATACTTATGTGATCTAGCATTGTGTAAACCACGGAGGAAATAAAATATGGAAGTGTCTTATTAAGCCTCGATTACTATCAGAACCGTTGTCGCCAAAACGCACACAAACAAATGATAAACACTATGACATCTTGATAATGAGTGGTCGTAGTTTCCAATTTAAAAAGATGCAACAAATTCTGCCCTGATAATATAATTCAAACTTTACCCAGTCGCTATATCGTTGAAAGTTCTATACCTTTATTTTTATAGCTAGTTACGACGTTCTGATTTTATATTGAAATTTTATTCAACGTGCTGCCATCTTGCGGCCAATAGCTGGACTTCGACGAATGACTAACATCTGAACTAAAAGAAAGTACAACAGATGTCTTCTTTAACGCACACATTGCATAATGAACTTTATTTCGATCAATGAAGTTTAAATTAAAATTAAGAAAACGCTCATGAAGACTCAGGGTCGTATTCCAGAACTCTACTCAATGCTCAAGTCAGGATTTGAACAGACTTGAGTATGATTTCAAGCACTGGAAATACGACCCTAATGGCAAGGACTTGATTATGATTTCTAGTGCTTTGAATCATACTCAAATCACTTGAGCATGGAGTAGAGTTCTAGAATACGACCCTCAATGATGTTTACTTAATTCTACAAAAGATTAAACTCGACCATATTGCAATGGGATAATGTTTATTTTCGTCTGTTAACAAAAAATCAATTCAATAAACAGAAAAACTAAAATTTTTTGTTCTTTTTGGTGCCGCTATCGTTTTTGCACTCCAAAATAGCACAATAACGTATTTGTCTACGATTTTAAAGAATTTACGCGAAAGAATTAACACAATCATAGCGTACAAAGCGAAACTGGCTGACTGAGCTCAAGTCGGAACCACGTCTACAGGTGACACGTGTATTACGCTAATTAACCATTTCTACAGAATTTATTGCTCTATAGTGTAAACAATCTCAACTACGTAACTGCTAATGTCTTATCAAAAGGCCACACGGCTGTTCTGTTATGAATCATTCGTCTAATGTTGGTAATGTGGTGGCAATATCGCCCAATTTATGTCACGTCACGCCGATTAGTGGAATACGATATCGAAAACAATTCGCAGCGAATGGAGCACCTGTGGCTCAAAGTTAAGCTAATATCACATGTTGGAATTGGTAGGTAAGCTTTACTGATGCAGATACCTTTTGTTTGTGCCTATTCTAGAAAGATCAAAGCTTTAATGTGTACGGAAATAAAGTTTTATTTTTAACAGACTTCAAAAATGAGGAGGTTCTCAATTGGACTGTATTTTTGTGTACATTTCGCGATAACTCCAGCATTTGTGAACTGATTTTGATGATTCTTTTTTTATTAGAAAAAGGGTATCTCAGTATTGGTTCCATCTATATTCTACTATTCCACCTATCTATATTCTACTGTTTCACGCACTTTCCGGTAACTTTTTAGTTTCAGTTTGTATTGAGTATATAAGTAAAGTTTGAAATCGGTTCCTTTTTTAAAAAAAAAAATAGTTTATTTATAAAGCTTATAATAACTATGAAGCCGTGGTAGCACAATAATTTGACTTACAGCAACACAAGCAGAGTGTCGTAGCTTCGAATCCGGCCTCACAATTCTGAGTTTTGCAGAATTTATAAAATAATTGAATATCATGGTGGTTACACATCGTGGCAACCCATAAACTTAAATTTACAATTATTAAGGCGACATCTTTAGTCAGCTGCTGGTAGCTATAAAGGTACCTGACTGAGTGAAGAAAAGTTTTCATAGATTTCTCAAAGATGGCGCTACGACAAAAAAGTCGTTATAAACAAAAAAAAACTTCTACTAGTTCGTTCCGTGGCTTAGTTAGCATAGCGTCTGCCACGGCTTGCTAGAAGACTTTGGTTCGAATCCAGCCAGATCGAAGGAATTTTTCTTAGTGTTCGATCTTTGTATTAATTTGATAGGCACATTTTTCCAACCAACTCGCTATTGAATATCATCAGAAATATCTTGTTCAAATTATTCCGTGTGCAGCGCGACATAACTGTTACTGCCCCCGCATTGCGCAGCTACCTCAGGGACTGGCTCAGTTAAGCGGTAGGCCTGCAGTTTGTACTGCATACAATTGACATAAAGTTTATGCTATGTACAAACAAATTCGCTTATATTCCTGTGGTAATGTAAATAAAGCCTTAACATCGAATTAATATAAGGCGTTTATCTATTTTATAATAAAATAAAGATCCTCTTTTAATACTAAAAAAAAGGATAACTTCGTTTTAGTGTAGTAAATTCCATATTGTTAATAGGTATGCCATTGCCTCGTCTTGTATTTTGTCTATACCTAAACAGGACATAGGAAACTTGTTTTTTGCATAAATTAAAATGATTGTTTAAGAAAACTAGTTTTTTTTTGCTAGCATTGCCCGCGCATGTCGTTTATTCATAGGAAATAAAGATCATGCAACTCGCATCTCTTGGTCGTATTTTCCATAGGCTGTTCCAAAAACTATATGTAATAGCTACGACATCAAAGACGACTGTAATAATTACTATTTGCTTACGAAAATTAATTAAACAGACTCAAGTTGTGTTTTTGACATCATTATCATCAACCTATTACGCTTTCCACTACTGGGCAATCTCCACTTTAACGAGATAGTTTAGGTTAGGGCTTTCTTCTCGGGAACACCGGTCACGAAAATCTCCAGAATCTCATTTTCGAGAGTCGAGACTGATGTCTGAGAATATCGATACTTTCGAAGCTTAAGTTACTTAATCCAAGAGTGTTAAAAATCTACTAAACCAACATATTTGTTTTATTGTGGTTACATGGTCATGGCAACACTTTGGAGTGGAGCTTAGTATATAATCTGTGGAGATTGAAGAACGATAGCAACAAAATCAGACAGTAGCAGTTCCCGAACAAATCGTCTAATGATAAGCTACACGCATGTCCATAACAGTTGCAGTGCCACTTAGAGCTTTATATCGCAAAGATCTGAGGGGCACAGCCACTGCGCCCGTCACCCTGAGACATAAGTTGACAAGTCCCATGTGCCTGTAATTTCACCAGAATCCTTACCCTTCAAAGCCGGGGCATGCCAATGTGGATATTACTGCTTGACGACAGAATTAGGTAAGGTGGCAGTACTACCCTGGATGACCTCTTTCACTTAAACTGCTACTAAATGGTTATATGGACATTTTAGACTGGAGTTTAGTATAATCATAAGACTGACGAACGGAACTAATAAAATCAGCTGGTAGCAATAGAGCTCCTAGTGAAAGAGCTCGTCCAGGAAAGTAAAAAAAAGAAAGAAAGAAAATACATTTATTTGTTTACCACAATAACACCACAAAAGACAAAAGACAAAAAAAAAAAGAGAAAACAGAACAAAACAGAACTAAAACAAAACACGATCAAAACATTCAACGTAAAACACAAAATAAAAATGTATATACAAAAATTAGATAAAATTAAAACATGAACTATTCACACAAATAATAAAAGAAGACTAAATATTGAGATACCTTGTGTGGTGCCAGCCGCGGTAACAAAAGGGTCACAAACTCAGCATTTGCTGGAAAACGCAACGCGTTCCCAGCATTGGTTTTCAGTTAAGACCCTAAGTAAGTAGACACCTTACCTATTTCTGTCAGTAGTTCCGGTTTTGAAGGGTAAGGGTGCTGGTGAAATTACAGACACATGGGACTTGCTAATTATGTCTCTAGGTGATTAAAATTTATGCGATTTAAAGCTCTGAGTGGTACTGCAACTACTACGGACTGACGTGTCGCTTACCACCAGGCGCACGACTTGTTCATCCAATCACTTGTTACCGTAAAAAAAGGTCCTCTCTATCTGAAACTGTATCTCTATCTGAAAATAAAAGGTTTATTTTACTTAATTTAGAAATTTAATTCATAGACAGATACCGCTGATACAAAGGGATGAATGCCGTCGTCTCACTAAGCTGCAATCGCTCTTCACAGCAAGGTTGCTTGAACCGAAATCCTCGTCAGCTTAACTAGAATTGTTTTCACAATGCGTTAGTATGGTAAAAAAATGTTATTTTTCCGTTACGGGTATCACCTACGGTTTTGAGATATGCATTTTAAGCAATTTTACACGACTGCTTAGAGGCCATTGTAATGCTTCTTGTGAATACGTATTGTTCCCGCATTAGCTGTAACGTTATAAACAATAGCGCCTTCACACTTCCATTGTCACTCATCATTCCCGATAGGACATCAAGAGTCCTTTAGCTTTACGAGAAATATTCGATTATTTTAGTCGAGTTCATTGACATTAAAGCAAATACTCGCACAAAGGGGCCACTGCGGTCAGGGACGGAAGACGCTCATTACAAGATATCCTTTCTGTGAACAAAACGACCACATTTCGGTATTAACTAGACTAACTACACTTAATGGATTATCGCTTCGGTTGTGAGCTTTGAGTAAAAGATAACCTCACTAACGAGGAAGAACTAACGAAGATAAAGAATTCAGGGAGTCTAATTTCGGCAAATAAATAAAGGTTGGTTGTTTTGGGATAAAATACCCTAGACTGCGGCAAAAACAGCCATCATTCCACATTTGTTGTCTCCTTTAGATATTTCCTATTCAATTCAGGTCCAATTTCTTAATGGAATTGACAAATGACTGAGTAAACACAGCGGAAATTATACCTCGCGAGTCTGTTTACTCTTGATCATCATTCTTAACAACCACTAGTTTCCCATAACATTTGTAAAGGTGTGTGTAAATAATACAAAAAAAAATTACCGAAACAAGTCTTGCAAAGTGACAGAAACAATAGGTCTAAGAAACAGGATATTCAAATGAACATTTTTGTAGTCATGAGATGGCGAAGTTGGGACGATTCGCGCGGACATTAAAAGCAATAAAAGATTTCCGGGAACTTGTAATTACGGCACGCATTAGCCAGGCTAGTCGGCGCCTATCGAGCGATTAGCTTGTTGGATCATTTACTGTACAAACGCTGTTACAAATGCTGAGGCTGTTAAACTCATCACTTACGTGTAAATCTCGGTATAAATCGTTGCGAGACTTGGACACTCAAACTTGAAGAAGAGAACTACTCCTTAGTGGCTGAGATAAAGGTTTTAAAGAAAATAATGTCGAGGCAATGATTGGCAGGACACTGCAGAGGGTCGAAAATAGTACAAATCCGGTTTAGAAGGATAAGAGGAAGTGAGTGAGTTATTTAGATCATCGTATTTCCAGTACCCATGTATGTGTAATTAGCTCACAATATAACCTCTCTATCAACAGCGTTAATTTGGTTCCTGGACTCATTTAGCCACTGCCACTGTCCCCACAATAACGCCTCACCAACGGTTTAATAGCCCGTCTACAACGTTACGTGCCTGAAATTTTCTAACAGGTGTAAGTTTTCCAAAGCAAACACAATATTCACACATAATGAAGATAATATACAGCGTCTTTATTTGTTTAATCATGTTTGATATGTGCAGCGTGCGTAACACGAGTAATATTAGAATGTTTTCATTTCACCGTCTATTTGTTTTTACTTTCACACTTTTCAGTGCATTTTAATGTGGACTTGTTATTGTCCATTGCCTCCATTGCTTACAAAAATTGCCTCGTAAAAATAGACGTCAAAGAGGCGTACCTTTGTTTGGTCGTTGTTAGACAGTAAAATTAACATGTCTAGTAAACATGAAAAAAGGACAACAAACTTTAACCTTTTACGAAGTGACAAAGAAATTGTAAGAATGAGTTGAAGAAATTGTAACAAAGCATAAAAGTTAGCAAAATTGATTGTTTTTGTGATATGACAAAAAGTCTAATGTAAGAAGTACTGGGATCGCAGAATTACATAGTGGGAGTGAGCAAGACATGTAGTACGTGCAATCAAAGAGATCCAGGGATGCGCTGATTGTGAGAAGCATTAGATTTGTTGTCGGAGAGGCATTATGTATGAGCTTGATCGAGAGCGAAGCTAAGAAACCAGAAAACATTAAGCAAAGTATAAATAATTACGCAAAAATACATGGTTCTTTATTCAACAAGACATCTCAAAAGTCAGGTACGATAAAACTTAGTGAAGAACCGAGAGATTGTGTTTCGAAATTTGAGTTTAGAATTTAGGATAATATTTCGTTAGATTCTATATCCTAAATGGATTGAGAATCCTGCCATTGTGTACTTAAGAATACTATTCTATATCTATCCTTTAATACAGTTGCGGTTGCGGTCATATCAGGCGACATCGGCTCAGGTTAGTGACAGAATATGTTAGGCATTAGTCATTCCGCTCCTGACTATGGTCTTTCCCGCTAGTTTTAAGTGTCTCCGTCTGAATAAACAAGTGGACTACAGTAATAGCTCCACAGTTCACTGTACAATTGTCCAGGTTGTGAATGAACGGTGCACGTATCTTATTAAATTGTCGCGCACGTAATTTAGTATTAGGGATGCCGCAGATATCTACATCCGCATCCGCGGTTCATCCGCATATTTTTAAATAATTGCATCCGCATCTTTTGATGCAGAGTTTTTGTGGTTGCAGATGTTTTGCAGGTCACGACAAGATCGTCGGGAACGGGCTAAGTCCTTGGCAAGTATACTAGTACTAATTAGCCAATTCGGCAGCGCGTGGTGAAGCTAACGACCTGACTGTTTTCTAAACAAATAAATAATTATTGAGTTTACGAACGTTTTCTTGACTTATGTTACGCGTATGGTAGTTGGGAACATTTTGTTCGAATATAAATTGCTTTTCGTCAAAGCTTATTGATTTTTATAAGTAAGTTTAAGTGTAAACGATGCCGCCACCTTTATCTTCCGTGTCTTTTCTAACAGAATTATGTAAAACCATTATATCTTTTTGAATTAATGATAATTCAATGATTTGATCGGAAAATGTGGACCAAGTTTTTTTTTTTCATAAACTATTTTTTACTCATCCGCATCTGCAGATTAGAAGGTGAAAACATTCGCGTCCGAGTCCGCATCTGCAGATGTCGTCATAACCCACATCCGCGGCATCTCAGCTTGTTATTTTGCAGTGTTTGCTGCGAAAGACGCATTAGTGTTGACTTACTGTTAGGTAATTGTTCACACCTTTGTTATTGTCCCGTTGGTAGAAGCGTGGCGAATACAACGGCATGACAAAAAAAGTTTGGAAAGTTACGGAATTCATTGTGCGTTTAGTAAGTCCACAATGAACGAAATTCAGAAAGGGCCTAGATAATTTACGTTGACCCACTGTCGCACGGTAACGCTTTATGTGGTCTGAAGACGATCGTCAAAGATTCTTTTTTAACTGCGCAGTACATATTTTAGAAATTCGGCACTTTAGGAGATTGTAACTTGTCAGGGAAAATAAAAAGAAATCATGGCGTTAATGATAATCATTTTGCCACTTATCTTTATTTATGTCAGCTATCGATTCATAAACGGTTTATGCGTCGCGGCCATTTTGGCATATATTTTAAAATGGCGGCGCTGGTGGTAAACTAGGCTACGTAGGAAAAAAACTTAGTTTAGCAGATTCTATTAACCCTTTCTCGTCATTAACACGAAGTTGTGCAAATTTCTATATTGCAGTTGAAGTAAACAATGTTATTACGTCCTATACATAAGCGTAATCATATCGACTAAAGTGATTGAAATAATAATAAAAATAAACAGCTCAAATTCAAATACAAAACTTATTTATATATTTTAATAATTAGTAAATACAGTTGAAATCATTACATTGAATAAATACTACTACTCATATGTAAAGCAGATTTAAATTGCCTCCGTGGCCGAACGGTTACCACCCTGGACTGCCACGCAGAGAGTGTTTGGGTGTAATTTGTGGTTGACACACACATATGTCCATTGCATCGATACAGGGTTTCCCTAGTAGAAGAATGTGTTCAAACAGACATTTCTTCACATTGATCATTTATAATATTTATTTCAAATATCACAGGTTCGTAATATCAACCTAAAAAAACTATATAGTTTTTAACCGACTTCAAAAAAGGAGGAGGTTCGTCTGTGTTTTTTTTTGTATGTATGTTTCGCGATAACTCCGCCATTTGTGAACTAATTTTGAAGATTCTTTTCTTTTCTTCTTTGTTGGAAAGAAGGTACCTCAGATGTGGTCCCGTTTAAATTTCAAGAAAATATTCCACCTCTAAGGGTGGCAAATTAGGGGATGAATGACTTTTGAGGTCGGTTTTTTTAAAGTTATCTTAGTACTCAAAAACTGTATAACAATAATATAAAATAGTTTATAGTTTTTTTGTTCCACTTTTAAACCTCGTAAATGGCAAATTTTGAATCACCTACATTGCGTTTTACACGAACTCGAGACTGTGAAGAACTAGTTTATTTTTATTTCTCGTCCTATGCTATGTCTGTTTTTCATTAAAAATGTATTGTTCTTAACATAGATGTACTGTGACACTAATGAGAGGAATGTTAATTTCTTTAGGCCCGGCGCCCACTGACGGGACGGGGCAAGATTTTTAGGTAATGAACAAATAATATACCTTAAGATTAGGACATAATGATTGCAATTACAACGACAATGATAGTAGTCGCAAAATAAAGCTGCGGTATGCGTGAGATGCCGAGCCGGCAGCCTTCGGGATAGTTCGGAAGGCCGAGTGCGACTATGCGGGTATGCGGGGCGACGACGGGAGGCATGCACGGCAAGACTGATCTGAAGAGAGACCAGGTGCGACCAGGAGCAGGTACTTATCTAACGCCGCATAATTCTAGGGTCGGCGGACTATATAGTTTTTAGTGTTAAAGATGTTAAGAGAATGATAAAGAAGGACGCCGAAAGATGGCCCAATAATAAATAAAATCAACGAAGAGCCATGTATGGAATTTGCTAGTATGATTTTACGTTTTAGTTTAATGCCTAGTTAACAATATATTTTTGCATATTTTAAGAAGTCGCGAATCATGTATTTTAACATAAATGCAAGAACACAGCGCAAATGATTCTGTTCGACAATAGATTAGGTAACGTTCTTGTACGTACGTTAAAACACTCGGTCACAAAATACACGGAATGTCGCCATCCTTCTATGAAAAAGACGCCACTAGAATGAAAGTTACAAATTAATGAAGTAACAAATTAATTTGACTTAATGTGCTTTAGCCGATAGACGTATTAATTTAAATTAAAATTAAAATTTAAATTTAAATTATTTGTGACTTTAGTCCACCGACCCTAGAATTGTCATTAGCGTGCGCTCTCAAGTAGGGATGTCCAGAGATGCCGTTAGTGGGCGCCGGGCCTTAAACTTATCCGTCAACATGACACCGACCCGGTTCTAATGAGCTAAACAATCGACTGACACATGTCTCGAATAATATCTACGTAACGTAGTCTATATTATAATAGGTAATTATTAGACGTATTTAACTGTTCGTATATAGATATACATCTATCTACGAAGTATATAGAACGAATAATTTCGCAGATAGATATAGATCTATCACCGAAGTTCATGCTATTCAAAATGCATGCCATTAGTCTGCCATTGTTATACTGAGTGTTTTTTTAACGGGACAATATGGGGAAATACTATACGAAAAAATAGAAGATACAAGGAAACTGTCTAAGGAACCATTAAGTTTTTTTTTGTGAAAACAATTTTGGCATAGTCAATTTTTTGGTCAAGTGTGAGGCCATAAAAATGAACAAAATTGATCAAAATTTTTTAGTCTTGATCGACTCCGTTTCATGAAAGGACCATTTCATTGTACGAGAAGCAAAAATCTGGACAGCAGAAGTTGGTCAAATTTCATAAAATGTTTTTCATGGATAATGAATAATATCGACTTTTTTAATGCTAATAAATTCCGTTTCTTACAAAAATGATTTCACTGTATGGTACTAAAAAATCGGGACGGCAGAAGTTGGTTAAATTTAATAAAATATTATTTTTGTACGATTTTTTTTACACGTACGTTTACGTTTTGTGTACTATTGCTATATATATAATAATATTTAAAAGAAATAAATAAAATGCATCTACACGCAAAGACGTCGCCATAGCAAAGGCTTATATCCCTAATAGTAAATAGTTTGTTTGTATCAGAAAGTACTAAATCGAATTAACATTTTCTTTTATTGTTGAACGAAACCATTTGGCCGTAATTTTGCATTTGACAAAATATTGAATATTAATTGGCGTGGCGGACCGTGGCCGTATTCTTCTCCTTCAAGGAGACCCGTGCACAGCAGCGCGATGGATTATCACGATGATGATGATTGCATTTAACATAGGGTTATGACGACGGCGCGATTAAGCGATCAACACTGTACGCGCTGGTAAGCGTGCCCACAACTCCGCTACCTATCTGGAAAATAGGGAGGGTACTGTACGTGCATCCGGGGCTGTTCGCCCGAGGCACTTGACTCTCGAGAACTGGATAAAGTCAAGTGACAAAGGTCTGTGACAACCCTGTACACTGGTTGATCTGGGCTCAGAACGTTTTTTTTATAATATCAAGTGACGGGACGAACAAGTCGTGCGCCTGATGGTAAGCTAATCGCCTGTCCATAACAGTTACTGTGCCACTCAGGGCGCGTTCCCACTATGTCGTCACGTTTTATTATCGTTGGACGACTGTCGTGCCTAGCCTGTTCCCATATCACGACTATCTGTCGTGGACGATTTTTTATCGTTGAACGACTGTCGTGACTAGCTGTTCCCTTCTGCTGTAATACTTCAATAAAGAACAAATTAACACTATAACATGTGCAGAGATACAGTACAGAGTACATAATATCTATGGGTAAAAGACCATAGAGCCTATAAGGCTCATATTGTTAGACAGTACACCCGAAGGGTCGGTAGGGAGGGTCACTATAATCAAAACTAATGTAGAAAGATATGGCTGCATGCGCTAGATAAAGAAATCCTGAGACAAAAGCGGGAAACGAACTTTCCATAACTTCTGGTCAAGGTGTCCTCTGTAGCACGCCGGAGTTAACTTCATTACTGTCAAGTTTGAGTGTAGGTTTCGAGTCTTCGTCAGACACATTTTTATATAACGGTTTTCTAAAAAATGTCATTGAAAACAAAATCTTGGCGAAAAACAAAGTATGCCAAACGGATTATGACCTCGTGATTAATGTAATGAACAGTTGGTCAAAACGATTTGAGCTATTTTAGAATTTGTTTAAACGCCCGTTAACGTTTACCTGACGTAATTGAGTACAAACCAACCATGACCATGTAAAGGTGCGGTTAAATGTACTCATGACATACATTTAAGGTAGAGTGAAAAATTCTTAGTTTGAACTAGTTACCTAACTTAACCAGATTAGATATTTTTGCAAGTGCTGGGTAGCGACAGCACTCACAAGACGACTTTAGACTTTTGTGTACGAATGTTTCCTCTATATCCACCATGTCTAACGTAACCATTATTTTTTCCCAAAAAGCGGGACGCCTGGAAATTTATTATCGTTTTAAAAATAAAATAAATGTTTATGATAGTCACGAAAATCTTATTGATAAAATTATAACAAGAATTAAAAATATTTAATAATTAAAAATTCAAAAATAGAATTAATGTGTTCTGGTGGCTGTATTAATGTTCATCTAACGTATTTTTCGCATTCGCAGTATTTAAAAACAAATAAATGTCACGTGTGTCCTGTTTTGTCAAAGCGGGATATTGTTAAGTATTTTGTGGATAGCGGGACATAAAGCTTAAAAGCGGGACGTATAGTGACCATGCGTGATCGGGGACATACTCACTCAGTGGATCATATTGACATATTCGCTGATAGCGTTGAAATATATTATAAATAGATAGCTTGAAAATTTTTAGAATTAGAATAGTAATCTTAATTAAATATATTTATAATTATCAGTTTATGACATGTAAGCGTGTTGGCTATTGAGCTGTAATTTTGCAATGCAAATGAATGAATAAATAAATGCAATGGGATGCCGTTACGGTCACTTACAAGAATCTTGGATTGTAGTACTATAGATCACCTTATTCGTACCTCAAAGCAGCAATGGGACATCCCAGATCGATGTTGCGGTAAAGTCAGCATAATCACTGGAGACTAAAGATCATTTTTCCAAGGCGGATTTGGAACTTCACACGTTTTCCAACGGTTGTGAAAATTCTTCGACATGTAGACATTGTTTCATCACGATGTGTTCCTTCATCGTTAGCGAGAATTATTTTTATTAAACATTCACGAACACACGTAAGTTAGAAATTAAAGTTTTACGTATATGTTAAAACAGGGATTCGAAACATCGACTATCATTAATAATAATAATAATAATAACTTTATTGATAACCATTACAAATAGTACAGAAATAATACAGTAATTATTAGTTATTGATTGATTGCCAACCAGCCAGGCAACATCCAGACCCCCACAAAAGGATTTAACCTGTGTTAGCAGACAGTACCGTTGCCGCCACGGCGAGCAAGCATCAATCGAATTTTTATCAGCAAATGGCTTACAGGTAAACTAAAAGGAACTCTGTAGTCCCAAAACCAGTACAAAAAAAAACTGTTCATTGGACCCAGAAAAGAATAAAATATGAGAAAGATGTTCAAAGAGTTAGTATAGTTTATACAAGACTTAAACTACATATGTTAGATAAATAAGTCGCAGTGTGTATCAAGAAAGTGGAGAGTGTGTTGTGAGTGATACTGATTAAACAATCAGTGTATGTGTGTGACATATCTGAGGGTGGGATTCATCTCAATTGAGGAATAAGTCTGGAGCAAGTAAGAATCAAGTGGTACCTTCAATGGCTATGATCACGGAAGATATAAAACAATGGAAGTGCTTTAAGTCTCGATTACTACTAGAACGATGTCGCCAAAACTCACACATTCTAAATTTGAATCACTACAAAATCTTGATATTGTTGGTCGTAGTTTCAAATTTAAAAATAAATAACACATTTTCGATTATTAATACAATTTAAACTTTACCCTGTTGGCATATCATTGAAAGTTCAATATTATCAAGACCTATTATTACAAGTTTTGATATTATATTGAAATTTCAATCAATGTGCGGTTTTATTGTTGAACGACGATGAATTGGAGTTATTAATTTTGTTCTCCAAAAAAGACGCGACCATTGCATTGCAAGGGTAGAAGCTTTAGGTACTTTCGTTTCTTTAACAAAAAAATTGTCGAGAAACAGAATATTGAAAATTTATTAAAATATTTACGGGTAATATAATTGGTGCGGCTATAACTTTTGCACTCCAAAACAGCACAAGGCATTTTTCTATGTTTTTAGAGGATTTGCATGAAAGAATGACACAACGATACCATACGAAGCGAAATGGCGAACTGAGCTCAGATAGGTCTTTCGAGACCTATAGTTGGCACGCGTATGACGCTAACTAACCACTTTACTGTATTTATTGTTCTGTGGCTATGATCCTGACCTACTTGTACATTTCGATGAACTGGCTTCGATATGCACACGCCTGCGCCAATACGGCCGCAACTGTTTTAGAGCTCCTTAAATGGAAACATGTATTATGATATGATACCTCATGCCGTCTGCCCACACACATCACATTTTCAAATTGGATTCTTGACACGTCGAAGAGCATTGTCATGGGTAAGTTTTAGCAACTACAACGTTTGAAATATAAAATACGTGCTATCATGGCATTCGGAATATAAATTTTGCCAAGTTTAGTTAGACTAATGGTAGCCCAATGGGAGAACCGTTGCTTCTCAACAGAAAGTTCGACTGTCCGATTCCCGGCGTGCCTACAGCTCCGGTACCTATATGGAAAATAGGAAAGGTGCTGTGCGTGCATCCGGGGCAGTTCACCCGAGGCAAACGGCTGATCTGGGGCCAGGACCTGACTACGTAGATCCTATGCACTATAACTTCTGCAAGCAAGCCCGCTTGTAGAAGTTATAGCGCCCTTTTCGTATACCCTAAGGGTTGGTAGGGAGTGTCACTATAACTTATGTAGAAATATATGGGATTGTTCGATTCTCGGTTGGACATGTTTGCCTCAGTAGTGCGTGGCCGGGGCGTTCACACCGCGCGCAACTAACGTTTATTAGTAGCGGATATAGACGACTGTCTAATGTAAAAAAATGTGCGAGATACATATGTTGCCTTTTAAGTTGGAAGCTATATCCGGCTTTCCCTGGACACTGCGACTGCCATCTCTTGTACTAATCCGTATAAGTAGGTAGAGGATACGCTAGGTATCCGTATATCTGGAAAAAAAGGAGGGTGCTGTACGTGGACCCTGGGTCGCTCACCCAAGGCACTGAAAAGCGCCAGAAAGCGTCTGTACAAATTTTTTATTCGTGTAATAGCCAGGGTTTCAATGGCGGCACCATTACATCCGGGTTTATGGCTTCATTTTTGGTCGAAAAACTATTGCAGCAAATGTTTGATAATTCTTTAGCTCCGACTGTTGTATTATATGTTTTGTATTATAACTTGGTAAAGAATCAAAAATAAGATTTTAGTAAATGGAATTTGGAACAGCTCCGACTGTTGTGGCGGTCGAGCTGGGAGTGACCGTGGTACGAAAACAAAATGAGAAAGTGAAGGAAGATGGAACAATTCAAATTTAAAATTTAAATACATGTAAAATAAAAAAAAATTATAAGATACAAGAGGAGAGAGGCGATACAAAGAGGTAAGATGACGGTGTAAGGAGGTCACACCGTCACAGCACTAGCCTTTTGAACACCAGATGAAATCAGTGACAAGTGTCTGGGACAACCCTGTCCACTAGCTGATCTGGAGTCAGGACCTGAACTGGTAATAATGTCCTTCCCGTATAACCAAAGGTTGATAAGGAGGGGCTGTATAATCAAAACATAGCTATAAAACATGGGACTATTCGATTCCCGGTAGTGTGTAAGAATGATTTTAACTTCTAAGTTTACGTACATTTGCGAATGTTTAGTAAGGATACCTCTCGTTAACGGTGAAGGAAGTCCTCGTGATGAAACTTGCACGTAACAGACGATTTATAATAGTTGGAAAACTTGATAAGTTCCCAACCCGCAATGGACTAGATTAAACCCTCTCCTTAGGCGAGATTCCTACCCAGCAGTATTTTGTGACATTTATTGGTAATAACGGATTTCACATTGACAAAGAAAACCTTTATTTGACATATATTAACCATGAACAAACAGAAAAGACATAAAATTATGGAGGGAAACGTGGGAAAGGTCAACCTCGAAATACATGTCAACCAGATTGACGCTATACTTAAGAAAGGTTAGGTCAAAAGTTACAACAATAAACGGCTGTATATAAAAAGACTTATGCGAGTGAAGGAAACGAAAGAGCGGAGAGGGTGGAGGCGTATAGAGTGTGCCTAATCCAGTATAAATCATAAATCAATTTGGGTACGTTTTGCAGTGTTGGCCGGGCGCTTGAGTCGAAAATAACATTGAATAACACTCTTACCTGAAGTTACAATTTTGTTGTAAAAGTTCACAAGTACGTTTTTTCATTAAAAATTCTAACTGTACAAGATATTATATACGCCTAGATACTAAAACTATAAAGTAAATACGCTCAAGAAAAATGAAGCCGTTACCTTTATTATAGAATGAATTCATATTGTTTGGGCCGCCTGAGTTGCTTTATTGTCTAATTTGGGTGCGTTCGTAAAGTATTTAGGATTTACAATAACAAACAATGAATTTAAAAAAAACCAACGTTCTCAGAAGTAACGAAAATAGCCTTAAAAATAAAAGTTACTTACATATTACGCGAGCTCAAAAGCTGAAATGTAACCATCTGGCAACACTGGCTGTAAGAGATCTCTTGTAATGATAACCCTTCCCTGTTACATTAATTTTCGGTATTACTTTATTGCGCACGCAACAACAATTCATTTAAAAACAATCATGGTAGAAAATTCAGTATAATGTCACCATATGTATGTTCTAAAGTACAATCCATTTTTATTATCAATATAATTACAAATAAAGACTTACACTTCTGACTTACATACGGCAAATTGCAGGTAGTCTCGTCGGAAAAAACTGTCAGGCGTTATGCTCAACTAAGCGTTGCGCGACAAGATTATCAGATCATATTATTAGGCGTTTTGTTTGTTCTCGGTTAAGTGGAATTGTTGTTGATGTAATGGATTACACCTCGATTAACACATTTCTCATGACTTCTTATCGTATCGATGGCATACACTATTGCGGCACAGTACAGTACCGTGACAGACGGACATCAGAGGGCGCGGCAGACCACCGCAACGCTGGAAGGACAACATCCGACGACACGGAGGTCGTTACTGGATGAGTCAGGCACAAGATCGCCAAGAGTGGAAGAAGAGGGAAGAGGTCCACATTAAAGATTGGATAAGAAAACGGCCGCCATGAGAATGACAGTGAGTGTAAGTAGTAGTAGAGACTCCTTGTGAAAGAGTTCGTCCAGGGTAGTACTGTCACCTTACCTATTTCTGCCGCCAAGCAGTAATGTTAGCAGGGTGACGGGCGCAGTGGCAGTGCCCCTAAGATCTTAAAGCTCTGAGTGACACTGTAGCCGTTATGGATAGGCGTGTAGCTTACCATCAGGCGCTCGACCTGTTCGTCCCATCACTTGATATTATAGAAAAAAAATTATTATCGTCACGACAAACGCATTAAACGCGTTAGCGTTAAAATTGTAATTACTATGTGACCATTAGCAGCACCTCAAGCTACACAGCAGAGCCACGCCGACCGCGGCACTTGCAGCCGCGATAGAAAGAATCGGGACATCTCACCATATCGTGGTGTAAGGATTTGCCGATTGTTACCCAGGCCACAGGAAAGCAAGGTACGTTGCTCCACGTGTGGAGGCTCCATGTTGACAAGACGATGGAAACTGTGTCATGTATGAACTCCAGTGTTCCAATCTTAACGATACCTTGTTTATGTAGACGTTATATACGTATACGTTAAGTAAATGTTTTGTAGAGGTAACTACTTAAAGTAATTAGCTGTAATACCATATAAACATGTGGCCGTCAGTGTTATTTACAAAAGAACGTAAGCCAGATTAAATGGTGATGGAAAACTTTGTGATAAAATGAGCTGTTCAAGTAAACATTTTGCTTTATCGACTTTTTCGGTTTCTGCGACTGTTACACATTGGAAATGAAACTAGTTTTTCGGATCTAAATTGTGTGTATTTGTTTATTCTGACTCTTCACAGGTCCCATTTAATGGAAATGGTAAAGTTATCAACCAGTTATGTATAATATTAATACTAACCACCCTATTCTGAACTACAGTTACGAAAGTTATTAATTGAAATATCTTATTTCAATTTACATAACGATCAGTATAGAGTACTAAAAAAATCGATATCAAAAGTTCGTGGACTTCCATCTATTCACCAAGTTTTATTGAAATCGGTTACTGAAAAATGCGCGAAATCGGATTCATCCCCTTAGACGTGGAATATCTTCTTGAAATTTAAATGGGACCAATACTGAGGTACCCTTTTTCCAACAAAAATCATCTAAATCGGTTCAAATTGAGAACCGGTTAAAAATGACTAACAAAGAAAAGTGTTTTCTTTACTTTTAAACATGGAACCTATAATATACATGAAAATCATTGACTTACAAATAAATGGACGACGGGTCTAATACAAAAACCACGAAAAAAATGTCCCAAGTCAACATGTAAAGGAATACGAAAAAGCTAAAACGTTGAATTTAAATTGTAATGTCATCGCAGTACTGTGTAATTTTGCTCGCTTCGCTGTCAGTCGAACAAACGAAGACTAAAGCGTGAATGACGCTCTGTATACGATTTTAACGCCCTATAAGTTCGGACACTTTTTAGCGCGGACCCGACGTCCATATAATTGTAAGTCAAGTAAAAATCACTATTTTCTTTTTTTATAATTTTGTGGCTTACAACAACGTGATACAGGTCTATTTATTTAATTTACGCTAAAAAAAAATAATTCATTGAAAGGAAGTCATAAAAATAATATAAAACATACCTACCTATTAATGAGTAGTAATGCAGTCTAAAGTCTGCGTGATACGTTTTTTATGCCCAGCGACGAGACCACAAACGTACATGACGGGAAGAACAAGTCGCGCGCCAGATGGTAAGCGACATACCTGCCCACGGCAGTAACACGTTTGGAGCCTAAATCGCAAAGATCAGAGGGGCATTGCAACGGCGCTCGTCACCCTGAGACGTATGTTGACAATTCCCATGAGCCTGTAAGTCTGTAATTTCACCAGCACAAGGGGTGCTTCAAAACCAGAACGCAGTAATGCCCACATTACTGCTTGGCGGCAGAAATAAGTAAGGTGGTAAAACTTCCCTGGACGAATTCTTTCACAGGAGTTCTACCGATACTAAATTAAAGCGCGCGCGTGCACACTCCCCCTCCATTGCCCCGCACTAGGCAAACCGTGTATCATGGGTGCCATGGACACACACATAGACAATCACAAATTACATCCAAACTCACGAGAGAAATAAATGTAGACCATAGAAAATTCTCTGCGTGGCAGTCCAATATGGGAACAGTTCGGCCACAGAGGCAGTTGCTACTAAATGCACTGCAACTAAATTGAATGTTCATGAGAGGAAATACTGGATCTCAAGATACCTGCTGAATGATGCCTTATAACTTTGGAAATTTCTTTAATAAACCTAACCGAACTCTTAATAGACAATGGACAAAAACAAAGTGATAAATTATATTATATTGCGTAGAACAATAGCATTTGTTTAATTGTTTAAACAGGCGTCGGTACAATCGTACAATCAACCTTTGTATGTTTGTAACGTAATTGTCTTCGAAAGCGTGAAGGCAGTTGTGCCCTGTCGTGTAAACGCCTTGTTATGACAATCATAAGGTAATTGTTTTCTGTTACATAAAATGTTACCGAGTAGAGTTAAATAATTGTCCTTTTTTTTAATAATTGAGGTTATCAACCGTGACAATTATTGAAGTACCGCCGTTTAGAGTTTTTCGGAATTAGCGAAATTTAATATGAAATTTACCATAAGCTTTTCGATGAAGGAAAATTTCGTGATGAATCCGGCACGTCGAAGAAGGTTCACAACCCTCGGAAGACGTGTGAAGTTCCCAACCCGCACTGGGCAAGTAAATTTCAATAACATCCAACACATACACAAAAAATCCTGCGATCTGACTAGAGTCGAACGTATAACGTAAGTTACCTCAGCGTAGGTACCGCTCTTACCAATTCTGCCGCCTTCTGTCGACAGGGCGCATGTGACAGAAACTCAAAACCGAGAAAATAATATTTAGTTGGTATAGCATCTGGCACGGTATGGTAGAAGACGTCTTCGTTCGAATCCGGCCGGATTCGAACGAAGCCGTGGCGCCATCTATGAGAAATCTATGAAAGTATTTCGTCACCCAGTTAGATACCTTTATTACAGCTACCAATATCTTTGTATTAATAATGATTATAACAAACTAGTGGAGTAATATCACATAAAATAATTCAATATCAATTTAATAAGAATTTAAATATGTACTTTTTCTTGTGGTAACTTCATACCTTATCCACCTAGGAAAAAAATAAAATAGTGACAGGTTGGCCTTGTTTTACTGATCAAACTAATCATGCTAGTTAGTTAGTTAGCTAGCTGATCATGCATACATAACAAGATTTTTGAAAGAATGTCACATGGGCCCTTTCAACTAACGGCGGCAAAATTGAGCTACAAGCGGTGTAGTCACGGTGAGGCAACAGACGCTGGTTCGAGTCCATAGAAGGATTTCTTTTAACAAACTAATGGAGTACTTTCACAAAAAATACTTGAAATGTCATGGTTGTAAAAACATCATGACTTTCAATAAAAATAAAGTAAAATTTAAATAAGCCAATATTTTTTCTTATACCCCATACCAAATGTACGTAGTTCTTCCAACATTTGTGTAAATAACCAACAAATTTTCAATTATTCTTTGTTTAACGTGTTTGTTATGACGATTATAATTACCATCTGGAATCCAACTTTGTACTGTGTCCTCTAAAGTAACATTTCGACAAATGAAATGTAGAAACAATTGTTTTTCCATACAATGAGATAAAAAGAGCCTAGCTACAGGACACTCCGAGACGACAAAGGATCTTTCCCGTTACTTAACGAGAACCGTTAATTACAAGAGCAAAGGCTTTAAGGGAATTACATTTTTTTGTTGGCGGTTTGAGGTTGTTTTTCTAATTAATATAGAGTACAGACGTGATGGTTATATCTTTTTGTATTTATAACTGCGAGTCATGAACAACAAGGCCATTTTAAAGTCGTCATTCAAACTTTCTAAATTTGTTTCGAATTGCCTTTTTTATTGTGGAACTTTTTTATCAGACAACATAAATTGGTAGAGACCAAAGAGATATAATACAAAACCGTTCTAAATCTCCGAGTAACCTCTAATTAGTTAAAGATAGTATCATGAAAAAAATTACATTTAAAAAGTATCGTAATATATTTTTAAAAGCCCCAAGGCAGGTTAGTTTTCTGCATCGCACAGTGGTGTAATGGCAGAATGCAATATAAAAACCATCTGTGGCAATTAAAACACTAGTAACGAAAAATGCATAAAAATCAGGGCAGCCACATCGCATACGGAAGAGAATATAGTGCACAAAGAAATAAAAATAGCAAGAATTAACGGGGTTATATATTTCTGGAGTTTGTAAGAGAGGGGTCCGTACTATCATCAGGCAATTAGTAGTACAATAGTGCTCCTTGGAAAAGAGTTCGTCAAAGGAAGTATTGCCTCCTTACCTATTTCTGCCGCCAATTAGTGATTACACACATTACTACGTTCCGGTTTTGAAGGGTAAGGGTGCTGGTGAAATTACAGGCACATGGGACTTGTCAATTTATGACTCAGGGTGACGAGTGCAATGGCAGTGCCCCTCAGATCTTTGCGGTTTAAAGCTCTTAGTGGCAAAGCAACTGTCATGGAGCGCTTATCACCAGGCGCACGACTTGTTCGTCCCGTCGCTTGATATCAGAAAAAAAAGGCTTTCACAATCATTCCTCGGACGTAAAGCGTCAAAACCTCCGTTTAATTGCACGAGTGATAAAACGAAGTTTGTTGCAGTTCAATTAACGTAGTTTTTTTTTTCATAATATCTAGTGACGGGACGAACAAGTCGTGCACCTGGTGGTAATCTACACGCCTGTCCATAACAGTTGCAGTGCCACTCAGAGCTTTAAATCGCAAAGATCTTAGCGGCACTGCCGTTGCGCCCATCACCCCGAGACATAAGTTGACAAGTCCCATGTGTCTGTAATTTCATCAGCACCATTATCCTTCTAAACTTCTAAACCGGAACGCAGTAATGCTACATTACTGCTTGGCGGCAGAAATAGGTAAGGTGGCAGTACTTGCCTGAACGAAAAAGCAAAGTATAAAAGGTCCTATAACAGTATGCAGCTATAACATCTTTTTTGACACTAATGACTTTGTTTTCATCATAATATAAAGAACATTAAATTCCGATCGAATTGTGTAAATAACATTTTCCTGTTCTAATTTTAAGTTCCGTCCATTCGTGCTAAAGGAAACTATATGCGTCAGTGTAGAATTTTCTTTCTATATTTTCTAGTACTAAAACCGTGGACCTGGTCCTTCTAAAGTCCCGCAAAAACACAGGTCAGTGAACCTAAACGACATCGATACATTTTTGCAAAATGAGTCATATTCTAGTCGCGAAGCTCGAAAAAATCTTTTTTTTTAATCACGTTTCTGCCGCTTTTATCATATAACTAGTTACGAAGCGGGCGATGTGCAAAAAAATGCGAGATTGTCGTATATCAGTCCACGTGAGTATTTCAAAGTATGTCTCGGGGTCAGACGGCGAGACCTAACGAGTGCCGTTACTGTTCGTGCATTTTCCATTTGAAATACATTCACTCACATGTATTTGTGTCGTTCTCGGTACTTTGCGATGGATCGGCTTCAACAATAGCTCACAATTTGTTATTCACCTTAAGTTCTAATTTTCGTGGGGCTCCAGGTTAAAATTTATATCAAGCGGCTTTAGTACCGTTGGCGTAAAACACACAGACACTTGTACTTAATGTTACATTATTATTCTAAGATAATTGTAGTTTTGATTGGATACAATTATCAAACGGAATTGGATAAATATGGTGTGTAACTGGGACAGTATGGAGAAATCAGAAACCATGGTTTAGTTCAGTTTATTTCTATTAACTTTACGAATTTCATACAAATACAATTACCCGTTATTTTATACTACTCTTTGAAAAGTGAGCGTCAGTTTACAAAATAATTATATAATAGGAAGTCGTCGTCGAAGATACTGAAAAACTGTCTCAGGAACTAGGTGTTAAGTCTTTTTTGTGAAAATAAATTTTTCGGTCAAGCATGAGTTGTCCATAAAAATTAATACACTTTTTTTATTCTAATCGACTCAGTTTCTTGTAGGATCATTTTATTGTATCGGAAGAAAAAACCGGGAGAGCAGAAGTTGGTCCAATTTCATGAAATGTAAAATGCAATCTTATTAAATTAATTACAGATCGAGTATTATTTGTGCACAAATTACTTAAAAAGTATTCCATTACTGCATTTCAAATCAATACATCATATTACATGAAGCTGAACGCTTTCATGACATTCAAAAATGCAGTACTTACTCAAAAGTTATTTATTACTAACGTCAAAACTGTACATACTTTATTCTACATACAGTTAATATGAACTATTTGCATTTGTAGTTTCTTTTGTCGACACTAGACAGCACTATATTCTATAACGAAGTATTGAATATACTGCCATCTAGTTTTGGGAAACGGAATTTAATTAAAGTGATTTATTTAAATTTAGAATTTGGCAGAAAACTAATGAATTACAATGATACCTTAGACGCACCATCGTTGCCTCCGTGACCGATCGGTCACCATCCTGGTCTGTCACGCAGAGGTTCCGGGTTCGATTCCCCGGCCGGGAGAAATATTTGTATGGCCTACATTTATTAATCTCGTGAGTTTAAGTCTAATTTGTGGTTGTCTATGTGTGTGTCCATGGCACCTGCGACATAGGGTTTCCATAAACGCTATGTCGCAGCTAGAGTGTGTGCGTTTAAAATACAAATGTTCTATGGAAAATAACTATAGCAACAAAGGAAGATTCAGTTTAACTTCCACTAGTTTGTTTAATCCACGAGTTAACCAAAAACGCACAGTTGCTTGTATTCGCTCCATAAACGTTAAAGTTTCAAGTCGTTTACGCTGCCTTAGTGCCACGTCGGAACTCCTATTCAAAATCTACACGCCTACACAAGTTTCCGCATATTTGATAATAGCGAATGCAAAATTAACAAACTAAAACAAAAGAATAATGCGAGAAATATTAAATTCAGAAGCTTGTCATTTGAAAAAGATTTATAATTTGAATCTTGTATTAAAAAAAACATTTCAAAGTGGCCAGAATTATCAAACGTACATGTTAAAAAGTTACCACTTCGGTCACAAAAATCAAAGCGTCATTAATAGATATATAGATCAAACATTTATTCAGTACAAATAAATACAAGTAGAAATAAATATTTACAATCATTTCACAGCGTGTAAGCACAATAGCACATACAACACAAATGGAGAAGATGATTGGGTATAACGCCTGTTGTGGAAAGGACAATAGAACATATTATTATTATTTTGTAAATCTGTTTTAGATTCTCGCCTATCTCAGGGCCTAAAAGACTATTAATTTTTAATTCTTAAATGGGAGAGTCGCTATTCCCCGGCAATGGCACAGTCAGCCGGAGTCACGGATTCAGGTTCAAGATACCTAATTTCGGTGGCAAAGTTTATTATTTAAATATTCAAAAATGCTATCATGAAGCATTGTTTAATATTCGAGTGTAGTGATCTGAGATATTATTTAATAATTCACGTCAATATATTCGAATACTCGAATAATAAAAATTAGGCCACCGAAATTAGATACAGAAACGTAATCTGAAAGTAGAGATTGGCTTTTTTTGTGTTCATTTCTCAGTCTGTTGACTAGTTTAAATTATTTATTTCAATTTATTATCACTGCTATTATTATACTAGTACCGTATTAGAGAATACATCATAAATCTGGTACAGAATTTCAACTCGACTGACGTTCGATCCCAAAGCGGCCGTAGGTTTTACGGCGAACGACGTAAGAGGCAAGGCACTCACTATTTTAGTGCCAATAATAGCCGACGGGCAATCTCTAAAAGGTTTTAAGATTCATATTTTAGAACTTAGACGAGGTATACCGCTGTACTGCCGTTACATTATCGATCGAGTACCGTTCCTTTGGTAGCCAAGTTGGAGAATAGTTGCTTCTAAATTGATAATCGACTGTTCGATTCCCTGGGGCGGCAAGTACCTGTGATTTTAATTTCTAAGTTACCTATATTTGAGAAAGTTTAGTAGGAATACCTCTAGCTTTTGTCAAATGTATGGACGTGAAACTAAAGCTGAAGGAAGAACATACATTATTAGTGGCAGATAAGATATTTTGAAAGATTCTGGGACAAATCAAAGGAAAATTTGGGAACTGCAGGGCGAGATTCTATAAAGAGATAAAACAGCTAGTGTCTGAGCCAAACAAAATCGGGGATATAAAATCCACCTAACTTCGGTGCCAAAAGAGCGTATTTGTCTTCGTCCTGTGGGCCGTCCGAGATTTCCGTTCGTCCAGAGAACTACTGCTACCTTATCTACTTCTGCCGCCAAGCAATAATGTGAGTATAACTACGTTCCGGTTTTGAAAGGTAAGGGTGCTGATGATTACAGGCCCATGGGACGTGTCAACTTATGTCTCAGGGTGACGGGCGCTGTGGCAGTGCCCATTAGATCTTTGCGTAGCAAGAAAATACCATTTTTAACTAAACATGATAGAACCTAATAATATACGTAAGAAAGGATAAAAACTGAAAAACCAAAATATGTCTTTTGTGGCTACGACTTACTTGGGAGATATCGAAATAACAACACATAATATTGAAAACAAAGTAAGAATAGGAGAATAGTTAGAGTATAAGGTAATGATTATTTCTATTGCAAAGTCATGACGTCTGTCCATATTGTCTATCAAACCAGTGCACTGCAATTATTGTAATGATACGCCGACAAGGTGATCTGATGGGTTCTACTAGAAATAATTGCTCATTGTGTTTTCATACGTGAACGTATGGCATGAATGTGGAAAAATGATGTTTATTTGAATTAAAATAAGGTGTACGAGAAGGTAGGTCATTCATATAGTCTTCTATTCTGCCAACATACTAAAACACTGTGAAAATAAATGGTGATAGTCTAATGGTTTGATCTACCGCCTCACAAGCAGAGGGTTGTGGGTTCGAATCTGGTGTTGCACCTGTGTTTTTCGGAATTTATGTGCGAAATTCACGATGAGCTTTTCGGTGAAGGAAAACATCATAAAGAAACCAGTACATATCTGCAAAAGCAATTTAATGACGTGTGTGAAGTCCCCATTCAGCACTGTGCACGCGTGGGAATTACAGCCCAAGTCCTTTGTGAAAATGCCAAGTCCATGTGCCCAGCAGTGGCACTATAAAAGCCAACTGTTATAAACTTTCACATTTAAATGGCACGCAGTGGCGATAGAACTCAAAGCTTTAAATCGCTTAGATCTGAGTTTAACTGCCACTGTGTCCATCACTCTCTGTTCTAAAACTATTTCAGTTTTCTCATTTGTGATTTCAGCGCAAACGAGAGTTGATATTTAAAAGTGATATAAGGCCCCGTTGCCTGATGTGTTGCCAGGGATGGATAACTCTTATTTCGTCTGTATTTCTGGTTATATATACTCGATGATTTAATGTCAACAATAGTAAAAATATACCAACGGATTTATATTAGATAAATAATGTACGACAAATCGCGTAGCTGAACGTGTCATAATTTTTTTTTTTCATTGAAAGAAAAAGTTAGGTGCACCATCGTCAAGTTCAAATTCCAAAAACCTTTTTGCGCGCAGATTTCTAATGGCGACCTCTGTGGTCGAGTGGCTTGCACACCAGTTTTCATGGTATTACCATCTCTGAGGACCCGGGTTCGATCACCGGCCGGGTCAGTGTAGAAAACTAATTTTCTATATTGTCTCGGGTGAGTGTTTCTGGTACCGTCGTTGTTTCCGATTTCCATAACACAAGTTCTTTTGCTACTTCCTTTGGGAGCAGAGTGACATATGTGATGTTGTCTAACATTTATTTATATTATGTTCTAATGAGAAAGAAAACGTTTCCGAGCTAGAGAGGCGAAAAAGTTATTTTCCCACATTGGGCGAATCCTGGACCTCCTCATCCAGTGTCCACAGTGCAAAGTCGTCTAAGTTACCCTTTCTATTAAGGTTGTTATAATAACATATTTAATAGTGACTATCACGGAGAGTGTGCGATGGAATTACACGATTTAATTCCGCCTTCCCCTTTCCACCACCAGGGGACTAGGCGTAGGCTTGGGTTCCACCCCTATGTTGTGGATATTCCAAAGAGTCGCACGAAGCGTTACGCTTCCACATTTATATGGCGAACGGCTATGGAGTGGAATTCCCTCCCAGCAGACTTGTTCCCTGAACGTTATAACTTGGGTCTTTCAAGGCGAGAGTGAATAGGCATTATTTGGGTGTGCATGCTCCATCGTCGACCTCATCGTCACTTTCCATCAGGTGAGATGGAGGTCATATGCGCACTTATATTTTATTTAAAAAAAAAATAATAAAAGACTAGCGGACACGCGTTATGTGCTATACACTTATACAGTCATAATCATAACACTTCCATTTTACATCGGCGTATTCGGGTAAAGATTAACGTTGAGAAGAAAAGAGTAGATTATCTAGGTTATCACGTAGATGGTTTTAACCAAAAAAAGTGTTATCGGAGAAAGTTATGGCTAAACTGTGTTGTGTGGGCTAGGAGCAACAGCAGGATATGTTTTTTACGATTATGAAAGCTCTTATGGCATTATCAAATATTATACGTTACAGAGCGGCGGTAGCCCAGTAGCAAAACGGTTGGTTTTCAATTGAGAAGTCGACGTTTCGGTGGCATGTCTCTATAACTCAATCGAAATTGCAACATAAGAAATAAAAAATAAAAAATGTATATGTATCATTCTAGTATATATATATATATATATATATATACTAGAATGATACATATATATAGCAATACAAACTGAGAGTTCGTCCAAGGTAGTACTGCCACCTTACCTCTTCCTGCCGCCAAGTAGTAATGTCAACATTACTGTGTTCCGGTTTTGAAGGGTATTATTATTAGGGTAAATTAGGGTTGAAGGGTAAGGGTACTACAAAAATTACAGACACATGGGACTTGTCAACTTATGTCTCACGGTGATGGGCGCAGTAGCAGTACCATTCAGATCTTAGCGAATTAAAGCTCTGAGTGGCACTGCAACTGTTATGGACAGGCGTGTAGCTTACCATCAGGCGCACGGCTTGTTCGTCCCGTCACAAGATATTATGAAAAAAATATCGACGCTTGAAAGGCAAAATGGGATATGCGACACTTTGGGCCATATTGAGTTACATATACCGTTGGAATCAGAAACATCAACGGATTCTAACAGTATATATACATAACACTAGTGTCGTTTATCCCATTTTGCTTTTCAAGGGTCGATACACCATTATACGTCCCACCGTTTAACGGTTACCATGCTGGACTGCCACGCAGAGGTCCCGGGTTCGATTCCCTGGCCGGGAGAAATATTATTTTGCCTGCATTTATTTCTCTCGTGAGTTTGGATGTAATTTGTGGTTGTTTATGTGTGTTCACGGCCCCCGCGATACAGGGTTTCCCTAGTGTGGCGGCTATAAGTGCGCGCGTTATAAAAAAAGGGGTTCGAAATAATTATCTGATAATTATCCGATTTATATACGATAATGAATATAAGTAGTGATAACTGTTGCGGCATTTGTTTCTTGATTAATTTTTGCAGTTTGATCATTGGTCCCAGAAAGGGCACCGTCCACCTCTTAATTGGACGCAGTTCAACAAAAAGGATCCAATCCACTACCAGTCACTTTTTAAAAATGTTTCTCATTCTTAATTAAATTTTTATTGAATTGATATTCAATTATTTGTTGTGAAATTACTCCACTAGTTTGTTATAATTATTAATACAAAGATCGAACACTCAGAAAAAACACTCAGAAAAAATTCCTTCGATCCGGTCGGATTCGAACCGACGTCTTCTTGCATACCGTGCCAGACGCTATACCAACTAAGCCACGGAACGAACCAAACGGACCTCACGAATTCTTCTATGTGCTTGCGTCGTGTCTTTGTACTTGGTCTTTCAACGACTTTTTAGTCGTAGCGCCATCTATGAGAAATCTATTGCAGATTTCTCATTCTTGTTTTATTTTCTAAATTTATAATGTTATGTACCTCCAGAGACATTTATTTATGTTTATTTGTTGGATTTTTTTTTGCTGATCTAAGAGGTTAGACTTTACGAACCGTTTGGTACACATATCTCATTTTTTGATACTTTTGAGGATTGGGTCGTTTTTGCTTAACAACGTTCAATTGAGAACAACGCTACAACACGCAACACACATCAATAGTTATTAACATTACGAAATAAAAAAGCCACGTTAAAATCACTTAACAACAAACAAGTCAGGGTAACTTTAAAGTCGTAAAATGGAGTTAAAGATTTGCTATCAAAAAGTAATCTCGTACGATTGAAGCAAGTGTAGCCGGAGTTACCGCCGTTCTGATAAGAAATTGATGATATTGCTTTTTTATTCCATGAGCCTTAGCCTTTTTATATAAATATGATTTCGTTACACTTCCTGTTAAAATGAAAATGTTTAACGTAACGACTAGAAACTCCCAGTTCATTGTTATTCTAGATATATAAATGTATTATTAGTAAATAATAAGCTAATAATGGGTAATCAGCAGCAGTGGAACAGATTGTGAATGACTTCATCCAAGTATTGCCCCCTTACATATTTCTGCCGCCAAAAAGTGTTCCGGTTTTGTAGAGTAAGGGACTTGTCAACTTATGTCTCAGTGTGACGGGCGGAGTGGCAGTGCCCTTCAGATATTTAAAGCTCTGAGTGGCACTGCAACTGCCATGGATAGGTGTCGCTGTCGTGTATTCGTCCCGTCACTTGGTGTCATAGAAACATACGGACTACCAGACCAAAGAACAACATCTTAAGAAAAATTCACTCCAACACATTACCCAGAACGCCCGAAAAAATAATTACTTCCAAATAAGTAATATTACACCACATTAAAAAATGCATGATGCTAATGAAGCTTCATACTTGACATTGTCTTTTTGATTATTCGAGTATAATTTATTTTCCAGTGATTGTTTCCGACGGAGAACGATAAAGACCCCCCAGAACCAATTTAAAAAAGTTAATTTCACAAATACGTTCTTCTTAATCTTCGAAGGGTAAGGGTGTCGGGCGCAGTGGCACTGCGACTGTTAAGGGCCATGCGCGTCGCTTACTTACAGAGATTAAATAGCTAACATAAATTCAGCAGCGTATGCGCAGTAAAATCATCCACATCGAACGGTTGAGCGCGTGCCCAAACAATTTCAGCGCGATTGGAGCAGCGGCCTTGTGCGATAAGTGGAGAAGAAACAAAAGTTTAGACAACATATCGTTAAGTCAACAGCGCCATTTATATCGTATACATAAATTGCATGATTATTTGTAACGATTTTTCAATGTAATGTTGTGCGAAAACTAGTATATTAAAGTGGTTTTCCACCGGTGAGGCGAGATGAGAATTGCAATGTTGCCATACTATTTCCACAAAAAATTGCCTTTAATAATCCGTGTTATAGTTGTGGATAGACGATTCAAAGCTGTACAGTTAGTCTAGCGAAAAACACGCGTCTGAAGTAACATGTCCCGTAAATTATTACGATTAAATATTTTAACGGAAGAATAATCAGATGCAGCCGTCTTTTTTTTAAATTTCAAATTGTACGTACCCCATAATCCCGCGATTAATATTAATAGGGATTGCACAGTATAATAACCCTATGTAGGCAGCAATACGGTTCAACAATACATCAACAAATATTTCAATTATCGCCTCGCCTATCCCGACCATTTCCACCGAAGATGCTTGAAATTTTCGTCTCGCCACGCCGATAGAAAAGCACCTCAAATATGATAAGATGATTTGTATCATTAGAACATGCCCCAATACTAGACACAGATATCCAACAACTAGGGAACATACTTAGGATCCGTTCAATCAGGCAAAACCTATATATCTGGGTTATCTGCACATTTTTTTAAATTTTATGAATCATGTCGAAAATAAAGGATTATTATTTTGGATATGTATTTTAGTGTCTCCCGGGGCCTAAAAACATATATTGTGAATTTCCGGTCGGCCGGTCAGTGTTTCAGATTCAAGAACCAGCGGATGTGTTTGGCATTTATACTGGAAGCGACACTACATTGAATTCCAATCGCTTCAATTTATAAGCAAACAATTGGGATTATTTCATTGGAGGCCATATTCTACAAGTTGGCCGTAATCTCGTGCACCAGATCGAAATACTTCCGTTGTTTCTCGAATTGGGTTTTCGCGAGACCCTTATCATATATGATAATTATTAATGTAACTATATATTTTTTTTAGTTTTATTAATGTTTATTTGTTTTATTTTACTTTTTTTAATAACGACGCACACACTCAACATAGCCCCGCACTAGTGACACCCTGTGTCGCGGGTGCCATGGACAGACACATAGACAACCACAAATTACACCCAAACTCACGAGAGAAATAAATATAGGTCATAGTAATTTTTTTCCCGGCCCGGGAATCGAACCTGGGACCTCTGCGTGGCAGTCCGGCTTGGTAACTATTCGGCCACGGAGACAATTAAATAAGGTAAGTTATGCCTTGGAATGTTCTAGACGCTACTAGAAGCAAATTCTGTCCCTATACTCTAAACAACTGCAATGTCGGAACGTTTACGTCGTACACCTGGTGCTGTGACAGTACCATTCAGAGCTTTAAATCGCATCTGCAGAGCACTGCCACTGCGCTCGTTACACAGAGACATAAATTGACAGGTCCCATGTGTATTACTACGTTCCGGTTTTGAAGGGTACGGGCGCTGGTGATATAACTCGCACTTGGGCCTTGTCAACTTACGTCTCAGGGTGACGGTCGCTGTGGCAGAGCGCCTTGGTCTTTGCGATTTAAAGCTCTGAGTGGAACTGCAACTGTTATGGATAGGCATGTTGCTTACCACCAGAAGCCCGACTGAGGCAGTCAAAGTTATTTATTATTTAGTAGCAGTAGAGCTATATGTGAAAGAGTTTGTCCAAGGAATACTGCCACCTTACTTATTCCGCCAAGCAATAATGTATGCTGAGTATACGTAATACTGCGTTTTGGTTTCGAAGGGTTAAGGGTGCTGGTGAAATTACAGGCACATGTGACTTGTTAACTTATGTCTCTGGTTGACGTGCGCAGTGGCAGTGCCCGTCAGATCTTTGCGATTTAAAGCTCTGAGTGGCACTGCAACTGTTATGGACAGTCGTGTCGCTTGTTTCCACGACTTGTTCGTCCTGTCACTTGGTACCGTAAAAAAAATACGTGAGTTACTTACCCCAACCCTTAAATTCGGGACCCAGCATTACAAATCATTTCAAACATTCCATGTATTAAAACACATCCTGAGCAATTATTTCCAGTAGAATCCGTCAGATGACCTCGTCTCTAAATAATTGCAATAAAATGCAACAATTACGCTGACTTTATATTGTTTATAGACACGCAATCGATCGTAATACGTGGAAATTGATACAAAATTTGTTTGAAATAAAACTATGTTCCGATCTTCTAAGTACAAAAGTGGAAATTCTGTGGTCATTATTGAAATACTCTAACAGAACTAGCCATTAACTGCGTCAATTAGTGATAAAGGAGACGAAATATAACAGTCCACGTTTAAACAAATCTTTTTTTTAACCGATTTTTAAAAAAGGTGGTTCCAAATTCGACTGTATTTGTATGTACGTATGGTACGCGATAATTTGTGAGCCGATGTTGATGATGATGAAATATTCCACCTCTAGGGGTGGCAAACTAGAGGACGAATCTTGTTTCACGTACTTTCCGATAACCGATTTCAATAAAACTGGACAAATAGATGTAATTCCACGAACCTTTGAGGTCGGTTTTTTAAAATAAAAAAGTTATTTAAATGAAACATTCTTCACAAAACAAAAACAAATCTACTCAATACCTGAGAACAATGCACCTTGTCTTTGGGGTACACTTCACGCCCTTTTTCTATCAGCAGAGCCCACAACTTTCTACTTCTTACGGTTCTGACACAGATCTTTCTCCTCATTAACATAGATCAATGCCTTCATACACGCTCGTCGGTTAAGGGTACTTTTGACTTGGTCTTTCTTTAGGTAGTTGTCAATTTGGTTTTGGTTGGCACTTACCAACTTTCCCGTTGACACTCGCTTTGTAATTCTGTTTGGTCGAATTCTTTTCCATTCATTCTCTCTACACGTCCGAAACATTCATGTCTTTCTATATTCTTATCGGTACATCTTCATCTACGCCGTAGCGTTCTCTTATCCAAGCAATCATTTCCACTGCATTAATCCTTTACTTCTTTCTTGTTTTCTTAAACCCAACGCTCACTCTATGGGCTGTACTCTATGAGTAGAATTGCTGGCTGAACATAGGTAATGATTATAGTTTGTATTTAGAATGCTTTCGAAGAAATGAAATAAGAATAGAAGATCTTGACATTAATATTAATTAAGATTATTGATTTGTAACCCTAAACATGTAAAAAGTAAAATAAACCAAAGTTTTGAGATGATCCCGGTTTTATATTATTAAAAGTACCTCTCGCAATGCATCTGAGCAACAGCCCTCCATTATACTACCATATGTAAGTGTATTTTGGAAGACAGATGGAAACAAATGTTCAGACTATCCGATCAAAAGCTGGAAAATTATTTGGATGAGTATTAGGCTGCTACTAACCGGACTACATGCTCGAAGCTGAAAGTCGAAACCACCTGCGTACAGGCGAAACCGGACTGACTTCAAACACTTCAAGTGGTTATCGCCGCGCCTATTTTAGGACCTCAGTGTATTTGTTGATTTTAAAATGGAAGATGTTACTTGTAGTTTAGCACAGTATTAAGAACACTTATGATTCCAAACGTTGACTTAATTTTTGATGAAAGAAATAAACATATCACTATTGAAATCCTCAGTTATAATTTGTCAATAAAATCACTTCCGTAATCGCTGAATATACTAGTATATGGTGGTATTTGCGACAAAAAATTTTGAGGAAAGTGGCATTAGAAATAAAAAATGATATGATATAAAACCGTTGAGAAAAATTTCACCAATAGTGTTTTAGTTAATTAAACCTTAAAGTCCTTAACATTTGCCGTTACTGATAAAGATCAAGTTGTACTCTGGAAGCACGACCTCCGCAGTTACGGCCGTATGGATGACCTAGACTTGGGTTTCGATCGGGGTTAGAACTAAGAATATGTGACAACGCGATTTGACAGTTTCAAACAGGCCAGTAACTAGGGATTTCGTAATTCGAGAATAGGACCTCAGCTACAAAAAAATCTCTTATACTCTTGAGAATGTCAACTGCTACTTTTGATTCTCGGACTAATGCTTGCAGATAAACTCTCGACTGCACGCATTAACTACAGAAGTGCAATGCGTCTGTTGGTATCATTAGATGATTGGGGATGATTTATTGTATTTATTTTTTTATAATAACAAGTGACGGGTCGAACAAGTCGTGCCTGATGGTAACCTACACGCCTGTCCATAACAATTGCAGTGCCACTCAGAGCTTTGAATCGCAAAGATCTGAGGGGCACTGTCACTGCGCCCATCACCCTGGGACATAAGTTGATAAGTTCCATGTGCCTGTAATTTCACCAGCACCCTTACCCTTACAAATCGGAACGCAGTAATGCTGACATTACTGCTTGGCGGTAGAAATAGGTAAGGTGGCAGTACTTCCATGGACGAACTCTTTCACAAGGGTCTCTACTGCTACTAAAATATGATATTTCAATGATAACGAAAACTTCAGCAAGGGACAGAGCTGCCTTTGTGAAAAATGGTGCGAAGTTCCGTCTCTCTATTAATAACCTTAACATAGCACTTTATTGTGCGCATAGTATTGATTTCGAAGCGTAATTTAAACTTAGTTGACAGCTATAAGGTTTCTTACCTTCAAGGCTATAGGGAACAAGGGTGGCTTAACCAGGCCGCCCTTATTGTTTTAAATTTAACACTTTTTTAAATAGCGTTGATGGTAAAAACACAGTCTCCTAAAATTATTCATTTGAGATATTTATAATAATAATGAGTTCTTAGGTTCTCACGATTGTAGCAATCATGATAAGACAATGGAAATTGTATCATGTATGAACTGCAGTGTTCCAATCTTAACGTAACCCTGTTTGTGTAGAAATACGTTAAGTAAATGTTTTACAGCACTAACTACCTTATGTAAGAAGCTTTAATACTATAAAAAACATATGACTATCTGTGTAATTTAGAACGTCGCTAGATTAAATGACGAAGGAAAACATTGTGTGAAAATGAACCGTTCAAGTTTACATTTTACTTTATCGAGTTCGTCGGTTACCGCGATTGCTGCTACACATTGGAAATTAATTTTTATCGGATCCAAATCGTGTATTTGTTTTTTTAAACAAACCAATTCAGTCAACTGTGGCTATGAAACCTGTAAAAAACCTGAAGAGTTGGTTTGTATGAAAAACAAATAAACACGATTTATAGTCAGGTAAGAAGAACATACAGGAACGTCTGGCGTCCAGCGGCGAGATAGGCGGATGAGATTAGCACGGGAAGTGGCACATAAACTTGGAGGCCTGTACTCAGCAGCGGGTGAAGTCAGGCTGTATATGATGATGATGAAGAAGAAAAACATAATTTATTTTGACTCAAATGTTTTGAACTCTATAAAGAACAGAGATTAAACCTTATAATTTTTTATGATACTAATTGATGGGACGAACAAAAATGTGCGCCTGTTGGTAAGCGACACGCCTGTCCATAACAGTTGCAGTGCCGCTCAGAGCTTTAAATAGCAAAGATCTGAGATCAAAAGTCTACAAAAGAAGTAATTTCACCAGCATCAACCCTTCAAAACTGGAACGCATTAATGCTCACATTACTGCTTGGCGGCAGAAACAGGTAAGGTGGCAATACTTCCCTGGATGAACTCTTTCACAAGGAGCTCTATTGTTCCTTAATTTTAACATTAAACTTGCCCTAGTTTATCAGCTTTACGTGTTTTAACAATCATTACGTTCTGCTAACATTTCTAGTCGCTCAAAATATGGCGTAAGATGATCGAACAGCCTTTATATTTCTTATAAAGTTATTGTCTAAAAAAAATTAAAAATTTTAGAATAAGTTTTTTCCGCTTTTTGAATTTGGAACATCGTAGCGATGTCTCTTTAATATCGTTTAAACTAAATTGTTTGACTGTTTTATCGACTGAGAGACTATAGTGTTAAACTCTTTAGATTATTATGAATTAAGGCTTGACGTCCCTCTTCCCCCTGTGTTCTCTTACCCCACCTGACCCTGGATGCGTAACAAGCATTCATTTCTTATATTAGAAATCCTGTGTACTAAGGCGCCGTAGCAAATGACATTAAACAGAAATATTTTAAAAAACATCAAGTATTTAGATTTAGCGAACGTAGCTCTGTGGGAGAATGATTGCTTCGCTATTGAGACAAAAAAAATTAAAATCGACCTTATCCCAGGTCCATCATGAAATTTCATAATATTCGTAATAACAGCAACAACGTTCTCAACTGCAGTTAAAATAATAAAACAGACTGAAAGAAATACTTGGAATAGCCCCGGTACTGGCGGATTTATTTTAAGCTATATAGCTGTTTGTGCCGTACCACTTCCCAGATGTCAGATATTAAATGCTCTAGAAAACATTGATAGCGTTATCTCTAAAAGTAATTTAGTGTATACCAAAAATATTTCGAATTTAATGGCTGGTGATGAAAAGATTGAATCAGTTTGAATTTAATATTAATGTGGTAGACATAATAAGCAGCGGAAGCAATAGAGCTTCTTCCAGTAATCCAAGCCAAGCAGTAATGTGAGTATTACTGTACAGCGTTCTGGTTTTTAAGGGCGCTGGTTAAATTACAGGACTTTTATGTCTCAAGGCGATGGGCTCAGTGGCAATGCCTCTCAGATCTTTACGTTCTTTGCATTCAGGGACAGTAACAGCGTTTACCGTAAAATTAAATATTAGAATATGAGAGCATGGGATATGGATCTAAAAAAACCAACTACGCGCTTTACGGGCGTTACAGTATTCCCATGTGCTTTATGTGTAGTTGTCGCCTACTGCTTTTCTATAGAAAAATATCAACAACGTACTGACAAATTTCATATTAATTTATTTATGAAACATTAAATAAATTAATATTATTCATAATCAGAGATCGGAACCAGTCAAGAGTATTTTTCCTTAATTTGAAAGAAAGCTGTTTATTGCACAAGTATATTACACAAGCAATTTCAAGGAAATAATAAATACATGGGATAATACTTTGAAATAAATTCGTCAGAAATCCCAGAATTATTGAATTGTATTTTGTTCCATATTTTGAACTTGTTATTACTTTAATATTTATAGTAATGAAAAAGTTTTTTTAATTGCAGAGGGCGGTATTATCCACTCTGTATGATTACTTGAAATTTAAGCAAAAATACTGATTATAATAATACAAATCATGAGGTCTCATATTAAGTTTATTATAAAAAAAATTATAATTGAAAAAAGTAATGCCCATGGAACTTACTTAGGAACCCCATCTACAACACGGATAAGAAGTAGGTTCAACTCATGATATGAATTAGAAAAAAATTTACTCCATTAATGCTAGTTGAGTAACTGTAGCTGTTAAAAATTATGATCGAATAGAATATTATTTGTTCATTAACGATATATGCTATTATCATTAATTAAAGTTTTGTCCCATTAATTTAATTTGATCCGTTATAAAATGTTATCTAAATAAATTGGAATAAAGGTCGTAAATGTATCAACCAACATTAATTTTCACTTCTGGACATTGATTCGTTTAAAGTTTTACGCATTAAATAATAATAAAGCCTGTTTAGTTTCTAGATTTTAAAATAAATCAATATACAGTGGTCCTTTTTAAGTGAAGCCTTTCCAAGCTTTATCGTCCATATCCTTAGGATCATTGAACCAGTCTTTCCCAGTAACTTTGGTGATGTCATCAGTCCACCACTTTCTTGACTTTCCAAGTCTAAGCATGCCTGTTCAACCCTTCCATGATGTTACAGGGATTTTCCATCTCTTGTCACTATATTGTGAGCATGTCCAGCCTTTTACAAATTTTCTGGTGAGATTTAAAACTATGGTTTTACTTTTCTGTCTTGTATATTTATTAATTATTATTACTAACATTGCGTGTATTTTTATTAATTTCAGAAGCTTACCTGTCTTTGAGTCATTTTATTTTGAACTATACTAATCCAATAGCATTTATTCAGAAAAAAATTTATAAGACATTCCTATGCTTTTTTTATAAGAAGTGAGTAAAATACTGGGGACTTAAGCATTTCTTGTACCAAGCCACAGATACAGCAACCTAGAGCGAGCCTTTACCTAGCCATGGAGAATGGCATGTTCAATCAATTTCCACTTTAGCTGCCACAGTTAATCAAGAGTAACTAATGTATTTTCAATTTCAAAATGCGCAAAGTAAATCTGAAGCAAGTGACAATTATATTCACCAACAATATTAAATATGGATATCGCCTTACGATTACTATGTAGTAATAATAATGTGACTACCGTAGTGGAACATTGTTTGAGCAAATTACTGCAGTGACATGACGTAGTGAAATTTTGTACTTAAAAATAATTTTTTATTGAATAACTTGTAACAGACAGGGAAAGAAAATAATATAAACAAAATGCTTAGTAAATAAATCAAAACACAATGCTGGAACTGTAATAGGGTTAGGACTGAGGTATATTGATACCTCTCACAAGTAAGTTACTAAGTTGTTGTAAGTCAAAATGTCATTTTTTTCCATGCCTGAAAGTAAACCAAACACAAGTGATTTCTTTACTTTTAAATTTATGGAACCTACTATATACATAAAAAAGGGTATATTTAAGTTAAAAAGCAATAAATGCTATTTTGACTTACAACAACTTACATTATAGGAGGTATCGAGGTATATTCCACCAATTTTTAAAATCATTTATAGTGTCTATGAGGTCTCACATCTAGGTTCAAGATGCATTCATGTTGCTTTTTTTGTAGATTTTTAATTTATAAAAAATCTTCATTTCCATATTTAAATAGGATGTTTAAATAAATCTATTTCATTTCAATGTTGTGCCCACTTTTCATTTGATCCGAACCAAAGAGCGTAATAGTATTACATTGGTATTAAATATTGTACATGGTTTGAGAATTTATTAGAAAAAAGTTACTACAACAAAAACATGGCATTTTTGAGTTGTTTTAAAATGCAAATTTAAACACCATCTAAATGTTTATAAAATACAATTTTCAAGACTAAATTATAAGGTTTTGAAATACTGTGCTTCACAAATGTCTGCTGATACGGTTTGAGGTCTAAAAATGTATTGGATATCAGTTTTAGATTTTTATGATAGTATAATTCTTTCTAATACACATTTTATAGAGATCTGGACCCAATAGTGGGGCTGAGTTAGAACAAGTACGGTAATTGTGTTAGGTAGAAAAAACTTACCTCTTTGACAGTTTCCTGTTTATGTCTCACTTCTGGGTCTGCATCAGGTCCTAAAGCAACGGCCACGTATTTAAGTTCGGAGCCGGCCACCTTGGGCCCTGACGGCGAGACAAACTTGCTCGCAGCCTTCCCAGGCTCCTCAATGGCATTGGGAGCTTTGCTCGACGCTCGGGAAGACGAAATGGAAGGCCGAACTTCGAATTCTGGCCTTTCCAACACCTTCATACTCATGTCCTCATCAATTTTTGCCCGTAACCGATGCCTGTCCTCCACTACGTGAGGATCATCACCTTCTACTCCATGCCCATGGTGCATCATCCCTACCACAGGAAACTCTCCGACGTCATTTTGCTGCAGCGGAGGCGGCATCAACAACTCCGGACCAGCCTTCTGGATCCGTTTATACACATTATACACACTATCGTTCACACTCGAACTTTTAAACTCTGGCAAGTAAAACAGAGCTCCTAACCACACGATCGCGAATGTCAAAAGTACAGAAACAATCAAATATTTCTCCCGCAAACGGAACGCGCGACGGGATATGGACGGCACGGGGACGCCATTCACAAAACGCTGGTATGTAGGCAGGATCCCCGTCATGTTTACGTAAACAGTTCTAACTATAATTCTAAATAAATAGTATTAGCGTTCAAACAGACGACCCGTCACTAGTGGTCGCCATTAAACAACTGCCAAAAGTGCCAACTTGAAGTTTAGTAGGTTTTTACATTGTATACCAGGACACGTAAATGTTTTCTACCAATCTTCAATCATTCGTGTTATTTTCTTGTAAATTGGGAAGAAAACTTACTGTGCTCACATATTATACATAAACCATTACTTTTCTGCAGTACGCTCTTCAGTTTTAGCAAAATTTCTATGTATTAGGGCTCAAAAAACAACTTATTTCAAAAAATTTTTTGAGCGGTCACACTTTCCACGATAAATATTTTAAGCGCCATCTGTTGAGGATTACATGAATCGACTGGTTAACTTTTTTACGTTACCCATATCCATTGGGTTCATCATATATATTCACACTTACAACTTTCTTGTAGTTTTGGTCATAATTTATAGATGTCGTATCGAGGCTTTGTAAAAGCATTTGACGTGCACTATCTGTAGATTAGGTACAAGATAGATTATTAATTTATTATTTATAGAAAGTGTAATTATGCACAATTCCCTTTTTATTGTAGTCCTATGTTCAATTATTAATCTGCGTTCATGAGTTTACAAAATTGATAAATGGGATTCTATATTATTAATTTCAAAAGATCTATAACGTTAAGTACTAAGTAGTGAAATAACTTATAAAAATCGGTTAGAAATTAACGAATTGAATTCTTAATTATTTTTGTTATCTTTTTAAGCTGGTCGTTATTCAGCCATAATCATTGTAACTTACGCTCAATAAATAAAGTGTACCGTTGATATAATAAGGCTACTTCGGCAAAATGTCACTTTTCAGGAGAGAGGTTTCAAAATTCTACGATCGAAATCAGCCGATAACATTTTTTAATTGATTATATATAAAGAGAGTTATAAGATTTCACATATACGTAATTTGTTTCATATCGTTCATAAAAGCACTTTTTATGTTATGATTACATGTGGCTATTGTGGCTTTATTCATACGGGTATAACAAGCTCCCAACCAGTTACGTCTCAAACAAAACCCTCGCGGAGCGCAACGCGCGCCATCTAGTTTTAATATATAGCTTTATTACATTACATTATCAAGAATTCGAAATAATGATAATCGGTTCATCCATTCAAATTCATTCACAGAGAGACAACATTGTTGAGAAACTTTAACTCTCTTTTTTATTCCTAGCGAGATAAACAAACATTATCATGATGAGTTACACTAAACTTGCCTTCTTAACATTTCGAAGGAGTTGCTTGCAATAAACTTTCATCTTGGATCAAATCAAACATGCATTTATTCAGTAATTAATTATAATTATACTGCACAGTAGGAAGTTTGGATTACGGATAAAGGAGGAGAATAAAACAGCGAAATAAATTCAATTCGTTTTTATTTATATCATTATTAATTTTCCTTTTAATTTTATAATAACAAAATACGATTCATATTTTATTTCATATTTAAGTAATGATTATAAGTAGGTAAAAAAAAATACAATTACTTTAAGTACATTATTGTTTTTATACTCTCAAATGAGATCAGTCAAAACTTATTTAGCGATAATTTACATGTTTATTCTATTTTAAATACAATTTTATTTAATATCTATTTTTAAATATATTTGTGCTATGAACGGGGTTTGAATCTTGACATGTAAAAATCGCAATCCGGGCAATACATGGCGGGTGGATTAACAGGTTTTTTACGGCACAAGTTACATTGAGATTTCAGAGTAGCATTAGCTTGACTGTCACTTGAATAATTCCCGTTCATTTGCGGGGGTACAGGAGATTCCGTACCACCTTTAGTCCCCGGTTCGAAGGACACAGACTTCTTTTGAAGCTGTTTCGGTGGCGGCAAGTGTTGATACGGATTATACCCACTCTGGTACTGATATCCTATATCGTTACCATTTTCCATTTGACTGTACGTGCGCTGTTGGTTCGAGTACGTCCTAGCATCGCGTTGATTTGTATTATTGTCTAAGTGATACGTGTTATTAGGTACTCTCTGATAATTGTTATTGTAATTCTCAACTGGCATGTCACCGTGAGGCGGTGGTACCCTCTGGTAAGGCGATTGAGCTGAATAGTAATTGGCGTGGTTAGTACTCACTTGGTATCGACTAGAATACTCGGAGCTGGCGTAGCTTGTCGGTGGGCTGTGGTAGCTCTGGTAAGCTGGTGAGTTGGTGGGCACACTTTGGTATGGGGTTTGATTTTGATTGTATTGACGATTTGTGTTGTAGTTGTTGTTGTTGTTGTTATGCTGTGGCAGGCGGTGGTAATAAGCGTTGCTCGGTTGGTTGACTGGATGCATCTGGCTCGGTGGGTGCGGGTACGTGTTAGGAACGGGTCTTTGCAATGTAGAGGCGTGTTTCGCCATGTAAGCAGGATTGTGAGTTGGTGTCAACCTATTCGTTGGGTTTTGGCTAAAGTTCGGTGGGCTAGCGTTGTTTGTGTACGGCGCTGGAGGCTGAGTGTATGGTATAGGGTTAGTCGAATTGGCTACACTTGTAGGCAGGGTCTGATAAATTTGATTGTTCGCTCCATTTTGCGTTGGAGTTTGCACAGGTGAGTTCGTTCTGTACACGCCTGTGCTTTTCTGCGCATTAAACTGTTGCTGAGTTCTCGTCTGTGCAACTTGGTATGCAGGGTATGGGTTTTGTACTCGGATATAATCTGCATGTGCATTTTCTGTTGGCACGTACGAGTTTTGGGACATCGATGATATTGTGGATCGAGATGATTGACTATCGAAGGATTCCGTTCGTTGCAACGATGGCTTTTCTGATTGCAGCGGCATCGTTGTTAACTCAGGTTTGTTCATTGCAGATTTCAGAACTCTTTCTAATATAGGATTTGGAATGTAACTGTCGTCTTCTTGATCCTCTGCTGTTGCGACCAGAATCACTTGATCGCAGAAAGATACAGACTTCTTCTTAGGTTTAGTGCGATCGTTATAGCAGTTGTTATTCTTTTGTTCATTGTAATCGTCTTCGATGTGTTTGGGGTCTATAGACGATGAAGATGCTCGTCTGTTGTACATTCCATTGGTAGACTGATTGGAACAGTTGATAACGTCTCTGTTAGCGCTCATTCCCACAAATCCTATGTGAGATCTTTCCTCAGAAGTTCCGTTTGGAGTATTGTTCTCAAATCTGGAGGCGATGTTCCTTACGTTGTTTGCTTCTAGAGGACTCGAAAGTTGTCCCTCAAGAGAACCAGATCTTTTCAGTTTAAGAGCTGCTTGTTTGGCTTGCAGCTCTTTGAGCCAAGTGTCGCCAGAGCTCGTGTTTGTCTCTAGCTGATTCAACTTGGATAAACTTTCTTCGTTTCTCAAAATTTGATTTCGTTTTTCTTGCAACTGCGCCAGTAAAGAGCCTTTGGGAATTTCTGTCTCATTATGATTAATACCATTCATATTTTGACTATTCATTGTTTGAATCTTATCGAGTTCTTCGTGTAGAGGAGTCATATCGATTGGTGGTGGCGGGGGTGGGAATTCTTCACTAGGTTGTCTCGAGTGGTTGACTGAGTTCAATGGGCTTGGATATGGCGGGAGGTCAAACAACTGCGGCGATCGCCGCACCGGCATGGCGCAGTCGACTACATCAACTCCATTGTCAAATGCGTTACTAAGATTTTGGATATTGTTATGTGATGGTTGAATGGGATGTAACGTTTCTCGTTTGATTGGACTTTGTTCTTGATGGATCATCGCCTTAGTAACAACCGTGTGGAAGTTCTGTGATGGAGAGTCCTCTAATCTGTAGTGATTGTTCTGTTTGTTGTTGTATGGCATGAATGGCAGTGACTGGGGTTCATCTCCGTATTGTTCAGAGAAACCACCGTCTTCTTCAACGTCTTGAGGGTATGAGAATTCTCCCCGATCGGCATTGGGCAGCGGCTGTGGTGGTCGCGACTGTATGCCGTGCTCCATCACTTCGGGCTCGAACTTAGCGCCGCTAAGCTGGGAAGTGGTTCGCAGAGGTGGCGGAGGCGGCACCTTAGCCGCAGTTAAGATCTTACCAGCGCTGCCATGGAAACTCTTCCTCATAAGTTTACTTCGCTCGAGATTCGGATTAGTGCCGCTTGCGGTCGAGTATTCTAAATGACCTTCTGATAAATATCCACTCAAATTGCACTTGTCTTCATTCTTTTTGCGTCCAATATCGCCATCATCAATACAAATTATTTTCTCCTTTTTGCTAGTTTCATTGTTAGCATCAGCACCTTCAGTAAGATCAGGCATTGATCTGTTTTTGCGTCTAATTAAACCACCCATAAGCAGCTTTCGACGGATTTTATGCTGTTTCTTATTGGCTTTCTTTTCTTCGGCAGTTTCTTCCTTCTTTTCTGTCGCAACTTCCTTGCGTGCTCTACCACGATCTTCACTTCTAGAACGTTTTTCTCTGACTTTGTCATCGTCTCGAGACTTATGTCTTGGCGGCCGTTCACGCGGGGGATTATCAATGTCATCTTCAATACTGCATTTGGGCGATTTCTTTGAAGATCCTTTTTTCTTAGGCAACGTGGCATAGATCTCAATGGTAGTTGGAGAACTTTCGAGACCTCCCTTTGTGTTTCTAATAGGAGCAACTTGAGGAATTTCAGAAGATCTGTTCAAGCCAGCCATTCGTCGTTGCAGGCTACGAGTTCGCATGACACATGTATTGTGCTTCATTCTGGCAAAAGTCATTGTGTGAGGATTGTTATATGGAGCGTCCATTGCAGCTCTCGCTTTGGAAGCAGCCGCGTCACATAATACCAATGCAGTTTCGTAATCCGCAGCATCTTCAGCGTGACGAGACTTTTCAAGTAAACGGTCAGCCTCCAAACATAATGCCTCACAGTCTCCTCTGGTAGTTAATTCAGGAATTTGAGCTAGGTGCAAGTTATGTCTTAAGCCTTGCTGCAGGGGTAAACTATCTGTTGACGATAAAGAGTAGGAGTCATATCCAGCGTCACAGGAACCTCCACTGGATAACTCTCCTTTACGTGTGGGACTTCCTGGCACACTTCCTGGACCGCGCCCGCGGGAGTACATATAAGGGCTTTCCACAGTCGATGAAGAAGCCGATGACGCACTGTTTCTATCACCGCTCCAGTTACCTGAATCTCTTCTAATTCGTGGCCTTTCTTGACTGTCAGAAGTCGAACCAGTACTTAAACTGCGAGCTAGCTGTGCTCGTCGGTTTGCTTGTACTTCTAACATATTCTCAACTGCTTTTCTACTGACGTAATCGTTTTCGTTATCAGGACCTGGAGTTACTGCTCTTCGCGCGAAGGCAGCATTCGGTCGGTCGGGCGCTGGAGTGATTGCGCGTCTTGGTTCAGGAGCAGGGAATGGCACAACTTCTTTAGGAGCGTGTCGAGTGTCACATGGTGTTCCATCAACAGCAGCGTACAACAATAGTAATGGCTGGAATCGTCCCCTTCTGCATTTTTCAACAACATGGGTCCATTCCGGTCCAATTTCTTTGACATCAGCGTCGTCAAAGTAAATCCATAGTCGTAGTTTACTATGGAAAAAGAACGTGGAGTAGTGTTTCCCATAGTAAGTGACAAGGCCAACTAATCGGTGGGTGGCTCGTGATGCCCAGGCGTGGTCTACGCAGGCGTGGAAGGCATCTGTAGGTCGAAGGTCGGTGCCGAGGGCAGCATAGACGGCGGCAACATGTTCAGCAGATGGTCGCTCAGAATCCCACACCATACCGATGGAGACGACTTCTGGACGATTCATTAGTGTTCTACAGATTTGTATTTTGGCTCCACAGGCATTCTGAAAAAAGAAATAAAGAAAATGATAAGCACATAATTTCTTTACTATCAATCATAAATTTAAAAAAAGTTTATAGAGTGAGAGAAAGTGTATTTTAGCTTGTATATTTCAGGGTTCCAAAGCGAAGCTTACCGGGCAATCTCTGATGTCACCCATGCCGCCGGCTTTTCTTAGCAGCAGACCGAAACTGTCCCCGTGTTCGCCAAGAGCGGCTTGAGCAGTCAACGCGGTTGCAGACACATAATGTACCATCTGTAAATTAAAAAAATGTATAGATTGGATTTGTAAATCTCGATATAGCTTAAAAAAATTTCAGCGTGAAATGTGTTTAATTTGGCTTATAAAATAAAGTGGCTGTCTATCAATATATGCATATAAATACTTGCTTGATTAATTGTCAAACAACTATTAGTCTGTGAGGTTTAGACACTTGTAGTGTTGATGGTACATTTACAACATTCCACAAAGCCTAAGGCTCGTAAAAGCAGATAAGAACCTGAGTAAAAGGTAGAGGTTCCGATGTGGCCTGGCAAGCTCCGCAGACTGACTGCTCGACGAGCATCATGGCAAACTTCCTATGCGGCACGCAGTGAGGAGCTCTGCATGCGTCATCTTCTCGCCTGTCACCTGATCCGGCTGCTACATGTGCGTGTACTCTGGAGAGGGTGAAAAGTAATGGTTTACATTAACATGGTTATATTGCGTTAAAGATAGCTGTATCTGAAATAATAATGGCACATTTAAGTATACTGTAATGTTTAGAGGAGGTACTAAGCACTTACTTTTACAAACTTATAAATTTGATTAATACATAAAATGGTAGACCTGATTCTATATGTTGAATAAACTCAATTAAAGTTACTAACTTTCGTAGGTTCCAAAGGCAAAGAAACAAAAATTATGTTGTTTAAGGAATATTTAACAACAATGCTCACTTACAAGTAATTTGGGGCAATTAACGCTTTGTTACAGTTGGGAAAACAAAGAAACATCGCCTAGGTGTTTAATATCAAGAAATGTGTGTGAATTTCGCACATTACTATAAAGTAGAACTACTTTTGAGTCGAGAAATAAAAGATATATACTTTGTAAAAACTCAAGGATTTCGATGTCGAATGCGTAAGAGAATGGAGTAAGATCAAACATTAATTTTCTTACTTAACAGTTTGAATATACCAAAAATAATAAACCATCAACAAAATGAAGAAACAGGTAACTTGCGGGCTGAGGACTTTGCACTTTGTAAGTCGTGACTTTTGTCACATCAAGCAGATTCCCTTCAGCGAAGTGATACTTTCACATTTTTCAGGTAAGGTATGTTAAAGCTTACCTTAAAAGCAAGTGTTCGAAGCATTCGCTAGCGTCTGCCATGCATCCAAGCTGGAAGCGAGCGCCGGCGCCGCCGAGGGCCCGCCGAAGACTGTCGGCGGCTGGTGCTCGTTCTGCTGACCATTGCAGTTGGGCAAAGAGTTCCTGGAGACAAAATAAAGAATTTGTAAGTTTTGTATTATTTTTAGAGGTTTGGTACTTTCCTTAAAGATGAAAAAATATCACACACGAAAGCAATCGATGAGAGTCGCGGCGTGAATAACTTGGGGTGGTTCATTGTCTGTACTATAAACAATTACTAGTTAGCGATTTAGTATTTCCATTAGGGATTTATATAACTGTATTTAAGGAATTTCTATGATTCATAAGAAATATAAGAAATTCGATTTTTTGTTCTGCGTTGTTTTCTGTTCTTGTTGTGTAAATTTGAATCTTTTGAGGATCAATAATAATTCTACTTTGTGGAACACCATTGTAAGTGCTAAGAGTAGAACTGTACTCTTTATTTTATGGACATTTATATGCTGATGGATATGCTAAGCAAACAAGAACTGTACAACCTCAATACATACATCTAACAAAGGAGTGTCCATTTTATGACACTACAGAAAGAACTAAAAACGTTTTGGCAAACATTTCGCATACAAACATGAATCTGGCACAAAATATTGATTCTTCGAAAGAAGCGTTCACAATAACACGTTCGAAACGAAAGTCTTGACCGTGAAGTTGAAATATGAACCTTCCCATTAACCATTGAAGGTGGAAGTTCCAAAGGCAATATAAACAGAGGTGGTTTGACCAGTACGGCATGGTAGGTCAGAACACGCGGTGACCCCGTCGTTTTTGTCTTTCGTAATCGGTCAAAACACGAGGTGAGAAAGATCAGGTTTTGATGGGAGGTAGATATTTAAGTGGCTTATGGATAAAGTGATAGTTGATGTAGATGTAGGTATCGATTCGTTAGAAATCAGAAACATATTTGACACCTAAATTTTATATTTATTGTTATGGGTAATCTATTAGGTTTCTACTACGACTTTTATTAGAAAACTTTATTTTTTTAGAGGCATATATACAGCTATAGATGTTTTAACGTGAAAACTTGACATCTATAGATATCGTTACTACAATAGACCTTGATATGATGTTTAAAAGCAACTGCACTATCCGGTGCGGAACTACGGGACGGACGCAGCTTGCCGTGTCTTCCGCTGCACTTGGAGCAAAAAAATTACTTACTACAGGAAGAGTCTGCCTCGTTACGCTATGTTGATGAAAATGCAAGCTATTTTAAGGATAGTAAAGATATAAAATAATGCATTCTGTACTGTTTTATTTTTGTCGTAAGTAAACACTGAAAAATTTGTCTTATTAGGAAACTTAGTCAGAAGGGTGACAGTATATAACGGGCGTGAACTTCTACAAAAAAAGAGCATTTATTGTATTTAAGTTAGCAGCCACAGTTTAAAGTTGCGATATCGGTTGTAGTTGTCTTGTAACTCCTCTTCAATGAACACCTTTCAACATTTCGGTATAGAAATTTAATGGTATTTGCCGTCTTTGCTAGTAAAACCACTTAACACATTTTTCTCTTATTGTAGTCGTACAAAGGCATTCATTACCACCATCTCCTGATTTGGTCCGAAGGATAAACTTACATACTGATGCATCATTACAAACATGAGGATTTTGTATTAACAGTTTTCTTTTGAGTAACTGTTAGTTAGGAACTGTTGTTAGCTCTATTTGGCCACTAGACGCTAAGTCTGATGAGGGTCTACTTTTGGCAATAATCTATTAAAAAAGATGTAGTGACACTATTCCGAATAGACCTGATTTAGAAAGTCCAAGACCACAAGGTATCTCTAGGCTTGTACTCATTGAAGATATTATGTGATAACAAGTTCATGAGGATAGCATGTACTCGTATTTATATTGTTTTGATACAAGTGATGATAAAGAAGCGTCAAGTTCACGGAAAGATATAGTGGTTCATAACAGGAACATGTTACCGGAAAATGTTTATTTCTGCTAGCAATGTCGTGAGAAAAATGGCAACGACTGACTCGGAAAGAGCGACTACCAAATCATTGCCAGAAAAGTAAACTAAAGTTAAAGCAAGTACTATTAATTTCAACATTGTGTGATGTAGACTTTGCGAAAGCTACTCGTTAATAAAATAATAAAATAATAAGTGATCATATAAGTATATTAAAAAAAAAGATGGCAGACAAAGGATGAAAATTATTTAATAGATGAATTTTCAGTAACATCCCTAATAGCGGCGGTCTGTCAATTATATTCAAATACTGATTTCATACCTTTTGACACCTACTTTAACACATTGACTTTACAGTCTAGGGACAAATCGTAGCGGACATTACACGACTGGATTTGGATGCTTGTGACAATACTTGCAAAACGAATACGTCCCATTGCCGGGCACGTCTCTTTTCAGGCGAGGATTTAGGCCACAGTTCGCCAATTAATTTATATAATTAGCAAGACGCTCTGTATGTTCATATATGGCATTTGCAAATGTTTTTAATGTAATTTCCACTAAAGAGCATAATTATATTTATATATACATACAGTCATACAACGCACCTAGTGAGCGTGATAATGGTAGCCTAGATACCGGAGTGCCCTAAAATCTCAAATGAAAAGGTGCAGAATTGCCGATGTCAGAGTTCAAGTAAAAGCTGTGAAAGAAACAAACACGTGAGAATAAGCATGCTGGAATACCGATTGCGGTGAAACTGCTTCTTGTTACTTCTGATTGCCTGGTACTCGCGATTAACCAGCCTAATTATGTATGTGGTTTCTTTATTGATTTTGTGTAGTTTGATATTTATTATATTTTATTAAATAATACGAGTTACACTAAACGAATAACGTATATGTGAGTTTAGCTCTTCTATTTAAGCATAAAAAGTAGACTAGATTTAGACTAATTACGTTTGCAGCATCTTCAAACCTCTTTCCTAAAATGTTGACATTTTTACAGATGTGACTTTAATATGCCAAAAGTGTGATTTATCTCTTAGAGAGTCACCACATTATTAACAGAATTAGCTTAAAGCTTAAAATTTTTAAGTCCAAACTGAGGGAAATATTTCTAACTGCTCAGAAGAGGTATGCTGAATCATCCCAGGGACATCAAAATATGTTATAAATAAATTTCAGATACATTTTGTACGCGTTTGGGATAACTGTTGTGGTTTTGTTATTTTTTTGTTTCCCTTTAAACCGTTTTTTTATCCTATTGTTTTGGTTTTTTTTATTACGCTTTTTACATTTAAGGAAATGTTATTTTCTGTCTTAAAATTGACAATCCCTGTCGGCGGGAAATAAATGGAATTTGAAATTTGAATTTGAAAAGCATGGACATAAACTTTTTCTGACCGATTAATGAGGTTCCATATCGATAAATGTGGTGTCTCCCTTAGTACACGCCATTAAAATGTAAAGTATTCTTGTAGCCGGTAACCGCACAACAGAATCACGCTTTCAGCGATTCTAAAGCTTCAAACAATAAAATTATCTATGCAAGTGAACGTTTCATCGTAAATCACAGCCCTTTATTCAAACACGTGTTTTAAATATGAATGTGAAATTAAGCGACACTGTTCGTTACAAATTTCCTTCGAAGACAATGGCCAATACTTACTTACTTACATACATACACAGAGACATGACATTCCCGCTTACCCCGGCGGTTGCTGCGTGCTTTGAAAGACAATGCGTTTCGTAAAATATGTTAAGTAAATTGCACGAACATATGTCGAAAGCTATAGGTCGATATGTACCTATATGTAGCCCATCTTATTTATTTTAATAGATAAGATACACGTTTGTCCACTATCACTTAATGATGAAAATATACAGAATTTCATTAAGAAAGAAGATATCCATAATATTAACCTTAGAACTAAATCCAAACTCTTGGTACCACGATTAAACGATTCTTTTATGGGGAACTTTATACGTTTTTACAATAAGATTCCGGAGAATATATTAAGATTATCATTTCCTAAGTTTAAAACTTAATTAAAAGTATTTTAATTGAAGATGCGTATTACAAAATTGAAGAGTATGTTTTAAATAAAGAGGTATGGAGAGACAACAAGAATCTAGATTCCACACTCATTGCATGAACGAGCAGTAGCTTAAAAAATGACGTTTTCAAATGTAAAAATTTTACTTGTGGAATAAATGATTATTTGATTTTGACTTTGATGGTACCTATATGATGACGACCCCAACTATAAATTTTCGGACCAACTCTAGATGCCGGTAGTGTGTTCCGCTTTAGGAAGAAGGAAGCAAAGCTTTCTTGCGAATAAGTGGTACATCAATGACATAAAGATGGATTGTTCCGGCTTTCTAGTCGGCTAAAGGAGGAACGACGGGGTAGGCCAGACATGTAAAATTCATTCTCGGAATTGTATGAGATAGAAAGCCGGCAAGCCGTTAGTAATAATTAAAGTATCTTGAAGAGTGATTATATAGATAGATTATAGAAATAGAACAATGGTCAATGGTCTCACCACTAAGGATGCCGAAGACCGTGCAAAGTGGAGGAGAAAAAGCAGGAAAGCGGACCCCGGGCTCCGCAGCAACACTACTGAGGACACAACCGGGACAACGCTCAGATGAGAGAGAGAGAGAGAGAGAGATTATAGAAATAAAACAGATAGCAAAGATCTGCAAGAAACACAGAAAAAATCGTAAAGTCCGCTAGTTCGTTCCGTGGCTTAGTTGGTTCAAATCCAGCCGGATCCAAGGAATTTTTTCTTAGTGCACGATCTTTGCATTAATAATGATAACAAACTAATGGAGTGATTTCACAAAAATAATTAAATAACATGGTGGTCAAACATCATGTCATCGTGACATTCAATAAGAACTTAAAGCTTACACTATAAATAGCTCAAAAGGATAAAATCTTAGTATTCAATTCAAAAGCAGATATCCAAATTTGATCTTAAAGCCGAAAGCCCATAAAAAGCGCGCTGTAAATCTTTGCGCTCGCGCATACAAAGTTCGACTTCTAGTTAAGTATTCTCGACAAATTGCCTTTAGTGGCTTCGTCTAAGCAGGACGGTCAGATACGGACTTTGCATGGCAAGTTGGCTTGTAACTGTACGTGTGGTGTTTTTACGATGGACATCCGACGGATTGAGATGGTTGAAGATGTTAAAAGGAGGTTTAGTTTCGACTGAAAGTAGTTATCTTGGATACAATTACTTGGTACTTGAAAAGCACCTTTGTAAATAAGTATATAATATATAAGCGAAAATTAGTCATCATTGTTTGGATTTTTTTTCTTTGTCATTTGTTCAGGGATACAAACATGTTTTAGCAATGGTAGTCCTTGCTTGCTTTTCGATTGAGAGGTCGCCGGTTCGAATCCCTGTGATGTGCCTACGATACGTTTGTCAATGTTTAGTAGCTAACGTTGAAAGAAAACACTGCGATGCATCCTGCATTAGGTTACATTAGGGACTACAGCTCAAACCCTCTTCTTAGAGGAGGCTGGTGCCCAGCAGTGAGACGTAAAATGGGATGATAATGATAAACACATATTTAAAAATAAAAGACATTTATTTCCCCACAAAATGTAGGAAACACGATACTTAAAAACTAATAGAAAATACAATAAGTAGCAGTAGAGTTTTTTGTGAGAGTTCGTCCGAGGAAGTACTGCCACCTTACCTATTTCTGCCGCCAAGCAGTAATGTCAGCAATATTGCGTTCCAATTTAGAAAGGCTGCTGGTGAAATTACAGGCACATGGGACTGGTAAACTTATGTCTCAGGGTGGCGGGCGCAGTGGCAGTGCCCATAAGATCTTTACGATTGAAAGCTTTGAATGGCACTGCAACTGTTATGGACAGGCGTGTACCTTACCACCAGGCACAGGCACCTGTTCGTCCCGTCACTAAGTATTATAAAAAAAATAAACAATTGAGTGCTGTGGACAAAATGGTTAATGACTCAGCATTGCTGATTTTTCAGTTTTCATCTTTGGCTTGCTGTTCGATTGCATCAAGCCTTTTGACTTTTTATTACAATTCGCCACTTCCTCGTGTTGCTAAGTGGTTTTGACACTTTGAAATTAGCTCTACATGGCGTTTTATTTTTTACTTCTTCACTGATGTAAATTGGAATATTACTAACCTATGTAAGATGTATAATAAAAAAAAACTTAAGGATTTTTTCTTAAGACAGTGAGGGTCGTATTCTAGAACTCTACCCAATGCTCAAATCAGGACTTGAGTATTGCAGTGAGCACTGAAAATCATACTCAAGGTATTAGGGTCGTATTTCCAGTGCTTGAAATCATACTCAAGTCTGCTCAAGTCCTGACTTGAGCATTGAGTAGAGTTCTGGAATACGACCCTGAAACAATTTTAAATGTTGACTTGTTCCTCTAGACTCGATAAAAAAGGTCATTATTTAGTAAGAATGTCTACAAATCGTTATGAATAAAAACGTCAAGAAAAAATTCCCCTCAAATTCATTTGAGTTTAACATTAAGCTGTTAAATCTCAATTAACATTAACATATATTTAATCGGTTCTCGTTACTCGTAGTGAGGTTAACAGACAACAGTTAAAGTTAACGACAAATTAGATTCGCACAATTTACTGCGATGCTAATGAGATGACTCGAATCGGTTATGTTGGTAATGCATTAACCTAGGTTCTTAAGTTATTTTGGGTTAAGTATGAATGAAAATGAAGAATTTTGAATACTCAAAATATACATAATATCTGATGCAAACACATATAACATTATTCGTATGGTCACTTAAACGCCCAGCTGTTAACGAACAGGTATATAGAATATAACGATATTACGTAAATTTTGGGTCTAGATGTAAAAAGATCAAAGCGGCTGTTAATTGACAAATAGCTCACATATTGCCAAACCATCACTGAAAATTTTACGGATTTTGGCAATCTGAGAGTGGAGTTATAAGAGATTTACTAAAATTGAGTTTTTGCAACATTCTCAGCTGATGTTTGAAGTTCGTTAGGAACTCAAAAATTATAGATTTAAAATATTTCTCTATTCATTCACGCTTTATTTTTTTTATGTTAGTAACTCTTTTGAATGTAACAATATGTTCAGTCTTTGTCAACACAGACTAAAAATACTGTATCGATGAAACGAATCGATGAAATTAATTAATGGATTTGTAAACATGAATCGATTTTACATACATACATACATGTGAGCTTATGCTCACGCCCTAGTCCCACAGGAGAGGTAGGTAGAGACCACGGAACGCCACTTTACTCTATCCTGACACAACTCTCGAGAGCCCTTTTCATACAAATTCATGTATCGATTTTAAATCGATTTTAAACCGACTTGAAAAATTGGAGGACGTTCTCAATTTGAATGTATGTTTTTTTATGTACGCTACGTGATAACTTGTGAATTTGTGAGCCGATTTTGATGATTCTTTTTGGTTGCAAAGTACCTCAGTACCTCAATACCTCAGCAGTGGTTCTAAATTCGAAGAAAATAGTCCACCTCTAAGGGAGGCAAACTAGGAGTTGAACGACTTTTGAGGTCGGTTTTTTAATATTTTTTTATTATGTAATGTTTTACTGTTCAAAACTTTTGAATCTGTTAACTCCAATGAATATAACGGGTAATTTCCAGGTTAGTTGTCTGTATCTAATTTCGCTGGCAATTTTTTATTATTGAAATATTCGAGTATATTATTTCTTCTGTTTATGCGTCTTTCCAATAATGGTATTAAATAATTCCATACCGACATAAAAAAGGCATTCAAAAAGACTATTAGAATAATGGTTAAAGTCACTATTTGTTATCAAATTAATCGTATTTGAAAAACATATTTACTTCCTACTTTAACTAATAAAAATCATTATACATTACCCATCGGACCATACTTGTAATAAACTTGTATTAATATAAAAAAGGTAACAAGTTTTTTCTTTCATTTCGTTTTTTTTCCGCTTTTGTGGTAAACAAATAAATATATTTTTTTTCTTTTTGTATTCCTAACCATTCTAAAATGAAAGAAAATCATTCGTATTCATGCAACATAGTACCGAGTGTCTATGTAACGTAGTTAGCATGTGTCTATTAGAACAATAGACATTCTTGAATCTTTGATTCAATCAAATATAATTTGCATTCATAATCATACTCCATACAAAATAAATACAAGTCCTTGCTCGCATTGCAATAAAGGAAAACATAACTAATTTTTGCGCAGTCAGTTAAAAGCAAACACGCTAAGCAAAATTCAAATACAATGATAATTAATAACTCAGTCAAGTATTTAAAAAATTCGAACCCAATTAAAGTTTTGCAACATACATCGATCGAGTAGGCCAATGTCACTGCCCATACATGTTTGGGCGTGGTAAGTAAAGAAACTAGATTTTAATTAATCTATAAATCAGTTTAAATGTTACTGTAACTAAACCCATAACTTTAAAAGAGTATTTAAATTGTATTTTGGTGTCTATATACATACATATAATCATAAAGGTTTAGGATAGATCTATACATAGAAGCACAATTATTCTTATATATATTTCGTGGTTAATTATTATTCGCCTGGTGTCCAGTTTTATACGTATAAATAGGCATTATGTACACACTTCTGATTTAAAAAAACTCAGTACAGAGTACTAAAAAACCGACCTCAAAAGTTCGCGGAATTATATCTATTTGCTAAGTTTTATTGAAATCGGTCATCGGAAAGCGCGCGAAACCGGATTCATCCCATGTCTTGCCAACCATAGAGGTGGAATATTTTCTTCAAATTTAAATGGGACCACAACTGAGGTACCCTCTTTCCAACAAAAAATAATCATTAAAATCGGTTTACAAATGGCGGAGTTATCTATATATATATAAAAAACATACAGTCGAATCGAGCACCTCCTCCTTTTTTTGAAGTCGGTTAAAAAGTATACTGAATTTAAAAATAAACGAAACTTTCTATTAACTTAAATGTACTTTCACAGCCGTACCCTGAGGTATCGTGCTCTGAAACGGTGGGAACATTTCCAACTTTAGATAGCTATTTCTGTGTTCAAAAAGCACAAGGCATTGAGCATTTTTACACATAACTTGAATAATTCACAATTAACTTTTTTCAATTAAATTAACAACTTACTCGAAACAATCCCAAAGTAATAGGATTTAGTAGCGATTCGGGTGTGTCTCTCCTCGCAGCGGAAGGCGGACGCGAGCGCGGAAGCGTATTGTGCCTCACGCCCGCTAGTGATCCAACTATGAGCATATCTTTAGGAGGTAGTAATTCCCGGTCTTTCAGACCTTCGATCTTCTGTTTCTGTATTGCTGTTCCCGTCTTCCCTCCATCGTTGGTCTCCTTACGTTTGTACCGGAACTTTATCATGATTGTGTGATCCACATAACTTTTTAGGACACTTTATTTTCACTTCACAACAATTGTGTTGCTATAAATCGTAATTATATTTATAAATGTCTGCGATATGCATGTTAAGAAGATACGTACACGGGTAAGAAAACGTTTTAAAAATTCTATGCACCTGTATTTTTAATGCACTGCCAGTTTTATCCGTGCAAGTGTGTAATAATGGCGGGAACGGCAGTTGTATCGCGACAGGTGGCTTAAAATTAATGATTGTAACACTATCAATGCTACTCCACTAATGGCTAATTGTAATGACCCTATGACGTCACTTTACAAAAAAACAACTAAGTAATGATTTTTTTTCATTAGTCTATGTAATGATCTTTAAAATATTCCACCGAAATGATAACACGGTCGTCTGGAAGACGGGTCTCGTATAAACTGACGAGACAGGTAAAGCGGGGGAGTCTCCAGGTAAATTTTTTTTCGACTCTATTGTTAAAACTTTACTCACGTGAGTATTTTTCTATCCCTTTCTAACTTTAATACTTAAGTTATGCTATCTCTTTTTCCGATGAGAGCCTTTGTTTATCGTAGAGGCGATAACTTAAGGTTTGTAGAACTAAGTAATAGAGACAATGTTTGTTGAGAACACGTGCGTACTTATGTTGTCCAGATGGATATGTATTTTTATTACGGGTGCAGAAACTTGGTGTTATTGTCAATTTTAATTTAGTATAAGCACAGAGCGTAAGTTATTGTTTAAAAATGGGTGATAGAAATGGTTTCGTATGTTCTGGGTTTTCTTGCACATTGAAAAGGTCAATGACATTCAATTTCTTCACTCGAGAACTGAATTTCTAAGTTTTAAGAATGGGTTTAACATATTTATTTGTTTGGCTATTTTTAGTTCTTTTTTATTCACTGTGTTATCTTAAATTCCTCGTTATATTTTATAATTATTAATTATTGTATGTTTGTGCGAGAGCCGAATAAACGTTTTTTTATGTCTTTGTAACTGCCTCAGTGGCCGAACGGTTACCATGCTGGTCTGCCACGCAGATGTCGCGGGTTCGATTCCCGGGTTGGGAGAAATGTTTGTATGGGCTACATTTATTTCTCTCGTGAGTTTGAGTGTAATTTGTGGTTGTCTACGTGTGTGTCTATGGCACCCGCGACACAGGGTTTCCATGTGGAACAATGAGTTTGCGTTATTATTATTACTTCTATTTGACAAGTAATCCCAGGTTGCAGATCTATTTTAATTGGCACCTTATGTGTTGTGTTATTCTTGAATAATTTGGATTTTAATTGTATTTCGATTGTCGTTTTTTTCAGTTGTTTGTTAATTGTTAGAGTAATACTTCGTATCAGTCTGGCACAAGTTATGTAACAACAACAACAATGGCGGTCAGTAGGCGGTAGAGCTCTTTGTGAAAAAGTTCGTTCTGGGAAGTAACGCTGCCTTACCTATTTCTGCCGCCAAGCAGTAATGTGAGGATTATTGCATTTAGGTTTTGAAGGGTGAAATTATAGACACGTAGTACTGATGATTGGGTAGTGTCGCTTACCACCAAAGCGCAAGACTTCGACTTATCCGTAGAACATTGCATATTTAGTTCGTTTGTTTTTCGCTGTGGATATAATATTTTTATTATTATTAGATTTTATATTTCCGAAACGAAATAAGATATTCTGAAAACACTTATGGCGGGCCTTAGTTTGAATAACGAGATTATGTTTTAACCTCTTTTCGCTGTATAATGATATCGGACTCTGTTCTTCGGACGAGTCGACTAGTTCGTTCCGTCACTTGACAAATATGAACAAAATAAAGGGTGCAAATAAAATTGTTTTGTGACAAATTTACTGATGCTACATACTTAGGGTCGTATTCTAGAACTCTACTCAATGCTCAAGTCAGGATTTGAGTATGGTTTAAAGCACTCGAAATCATACTCAAGTACCTGCCATTAGGGTCGTATTTCCAGTGCTTGTGTTTCCATTGCAATCCTGACTTGAGCATTGAGTAAAGTTCTAGAATACGACCCTCAGTCTTCTGAAGCTGAATCACAGAACCATTTGAAGTGCGTGCTTTGTTTTATTTTTTTCCATAAATTTCTACCTAAATAAGTTAAAGATTTTCTCAGTAAATATCGAAGTTTAACGTTATTTAAAATGTAAAATGTCCGTTTTTACGTAGTTAAATATTTTGATGAACTAGACGGTTAGATCTTTCTGCATAACTAAATCCCCTACTTGCTTATACCCCGAACGCATGCACAACCATGACAACACCTTCATACTGCATTGGCAAAACAGCTTTTGGCACATTGCTTCTTCATAGTAATAAAAAATATTTAAAAGTTACAAATACTAAATTATATCAACTTGTAATGAAATTTACTGTAGAAACCATATATAAAATTCTACTAATATTTGCACATCTGCTTGCAAGTTTGATACATTGTATCAAATTTTACGTAAGATCTGTATTTCGGCATATTATAAACGCAAATACACGTTTCTTCTTATCTTATGCCTATTTTTCTTACGTCAGTTTAGAGGCGGACGAGTGAGAGCCTGGTTCTCTATGACACAGGTTAATCCTAGTATAGACACCAGATTTTCACAAACGAAACTATATTCAAGAACATGTGAGAACTATACAAATATAAGACATTTTCATTTCATTTAATTTTCATTGTTGTAACTCAAAAATGGTGACATTGAAAGAACACGATTTAAAAGTACAAAAAATAACCGAATGGGACCAACAACATTTCATTCTAGTTTATAAGTGAATAAGTAAATATTATATACAAATAAAAATAATCCCATTTGGAGCACGAAACGAGCCTCCCCCCAACGATAAGTTTGGCGCGCCCTGGACAACAATCGGCATTTGCAAGTTCTTTCACCACAACGACAAGCGATAACGACTCGTCCGAAGAACAGAGTCCGATATCATTATACAGCGAAAAGAGGTTAAAACATAATCTCGTTATTCAAACTAAGGTCCTCCATAAGTGTTTTCAGAATTTTTGTATATATAAAATAGTGTGAGAATTATTTTGAACTTTCAAATCATATTTTTTTCAATTCCACAATTTTTGAGTTGCGACAGTATTTGGTTTTACGTGCATTATGTCAAAGATGGTTCATAAAACTTCTTCGAAGACGTGGGGAAGTCGCTAACTATAACGCATAACGCCCAAGTACTCTTTTTAAAGAAGTAATAAGTTTGAAGGGCGTTTTATTCATAAATTCCAGACCTCAAATAAAAGAAAACACCACTTGAGTGAAAAAATCACACGCGTTCTTTAAATTCCAAGTTCTTCGTGACTCATTGCATCTCAACGTTGGGGTTGGAGATGTTCGTGTGAAATATTTGTGGGCACAACATTGAACCTTAAAGTGGTGAATGTTTAAGGAAGTTTGTTTTTTATTATGTCAAGTGACGGGACGAACAAGTCGTGGGCCTGATGAGAAGCTACACGCCAATGGCAGTGCCAGTCAGAGCTTTAAATCGCAAAAATCGAAGGGCAAAACCACTGCGCCCTTCACTCTGAGACATAAGTTGACAAGACCCATGTGCCTGTAATTTCACCAGCACCCTTACCATTCAAAACCGGAACGCAGTAATGCTCACATTACTGCTTGGCGGGAGAAATAGGTAAGGTGGCAGTACTTCCCTGGACGAACTCTTTCACAAGGAGCTCTTCTGCTACTAAAAATAATCTCAAAATGTTATCGTTCTTTTCCAGTATCGCCTCTCACATTGATTCTATATCACTTTTGTTACTCTCAACTCTGTACACTATCTCAATCTATCTCTATTTTAAACCATATTAATAAAACTAGTACAAAAAAACAGTACAATACGTTTACTTCCACCACAAGAAAGTTTTCGATATAATAATCTTTATCTAAAAAACATTTCTTGAACAAGAATACCTGGATTTTAAAGTCCCGTGTCAAACCTACAATATATAAGAACAAGGCGAGACTTAATGTATGCTTCAAGGTTGTCCTACAAAGTTGAACTTTCACGACGCGTCATATCGTAAGTATGTCGTTGAGGTTCCTCGAAATGACCAGTCGTCAAAATTTTCTTAGTCACTTCTTTATTACTGGGTGACACATCTGTACCTATCTACGGTTTATTGGTTTCTCTGGTTACGCAAACTCGTTATGTGATGTTATCCTATTAACGCGGTCGGCTTGAGCCGGAAAAAAAACTTTACGTCCGCAATAAGAGAAAAAAATCGGGCCGCGGACGCGAAACGAACAACGAATTTTTCGCTTTTATTACTTGGACATTAAGCTTTTTCTGGCCGTTGCTAATGCTACGTTGACAAGTGTGGTGGCTGGCACCTTTACCTATTTGTGCCGCCAAACAGTAATGTGAACACTTACGTCCTAATCGTATCAATTCCGGATCCGAGAAATGACGGTCCGAAATATCACAGGGATAATTTTATCTCTAGGTGTACAATCGATATTTGTATTTTCTCGGATACGTATCGGATTTAATGCACAAGCGACATCTTTTTTTTGAAATTACAGGCATAAGTTACTTGTCAACTTATGTCTCAGGGTGACGGGCGCAATGGCAGTGCCCCTCAGAGCTCTGCGATTTAAAGCTCTGAGCGGTACTGCAACTTCATGGTCATTCGTGTCGTTTACCACCAGGCGAACGACTTGTTTGTCCCTTCACTTGATATCATAAAAAAAAAGATGGGATGTCGAAGGAAGGTATGTAGTCTGTGTGTATTTACTTCCTTGAAATAATGGTATAAATATACTCCGTTTTTAGCTGTCTCTATTGATTACATTTATGAATTTAAGCGTTCTTCCACGAAAAGATTAACCACAATATTATAATAATGTATCACTTGATTAAAGCTAAAAACGCTACATCAATGAATCACGAAGTGCTTAGCGATAAAAAGAATGATTTAAGTATATTCCACTTAAGTTTCCGTTGTTATCTAAAATGCTAAGTATGTTAAAGTAAAACTATAAGTCTTAACTTTTACTTAATGTTTACATGTAATTAAAACATTGCTCAACACGGTTTCATTTATACACAACAAAACAAAATTCTTAACTTTATTCAACATTGCAGATTCTTTATATAAAAACTGAAAGTGTATATTCACAATGGTTTTGTTATGTTCACCAAAAGAAAGCTATTAACGAAAGGTGGTCGAGTTGTGGTTATAATAAAGTCCTATAGTGGGTAGTAGTGAGTAGATGGCGGATTTGGCTAACGTAACCGTCTTTACATGTAGCGGTTGCAACCACTAGTGTTGCCATGCACAATGGGAGGTAAGCAAGCCAACAGCTCCGGTACCTCTCAGGACAATAAATAGGGAAGATGTTAAGTACTTTTTTTTTATAATGTCAAGTGACGGGAGAAACAAGTAGTCGTACGCCTGATGGTAAGCTATACGCCTGTCCATAACAGGGTTACGTAGGGTGGCGACGAAAACCACTGTTGTTGGCAGACTAATAAGCCAGAAGACTCAGCACGAGCTTTGCAAATCCTAAATGATGTTGCAGACAGAACGGACTTATTTTCATGTACTCTGTGTGAATTCACAAGGATCACACTGTACGTTATTTGCTATGTACATAATTCGTAATAATTTTAGCGAGTAGTTAATTTTTTTTTTTTATTATGTATTTAATGTAAGAATTTACATATGAATTTGTACACTATGGCAATCGTTATAACTGTAGTGATAGATGTAAAGTTTTAAATAATAAATAAATAAATAAATAAACAGTTGCCAGTGCCACTCAGAGCTTAAAATCGCAAAAATCTGAGGCGCAAAGCCAATGCGCCCGACACCCCGAGGCATAAGTTGACAAGTCCCATGACCTTGAAATTTCACCGTTCACAAATGGAACACAGTAATGCTGACATTACTGCTTGACGGCAGAAATAGGCAGTACTTCCCTGGACGATCTTTTACAACCAGGCTCATGACTTCTTCGTCCCGTCACTTGATATTATAAAAAAATAGTTATTACAAAAACATGTGACCTTTCGCAGTAAGATGAGTAATCGATTTTGATTGGCAAAGCAGCGGGCTGTTGATGGGTAAAATTAGGACCAGATCGTGTTGGAGAGCACAAACTGCGGAAGGCAACAACCCAACTTCACGCGCAGCTATAGGCCTCCCATAGTTTGTGCTATCCACCACGTTCTTGCCTCACCCATCAAGTCTCACCCATCTACGGCCCATGACTTTGACTACGTTGTCTTGGTACCGGTAAATGCCAAAAATAAACGCCATACATCATTTATATGAATCCAATTGTTAATATATACAAGTACATATATATCAAGACAGATTTCACATCGTATACTTAAGTGTGCAATACGAAAAATCAAGGTGAACTGTTGTTATTTTAATCAAGATTCAACTGAAGATGGCATTGGAAAGGTATCCAATCAACTTGGCTGCGCCAGGCGCGATTGTACCTACTGAACAGATGATGCACTTCAACAGTTTTATTTGTTAGTTAGGCAAATTACAGTCAAATCACAAATTACATTTCAGACCTATCTATAACAGTTGCAGTCTCATTCAAAGCTTTAAATCGCAAAGATCTGAGTGGCACTGTCACTGCACCTGTGACCGTGAGACGTAAAGTTGACAAGTCCCATATATCTGTTACCGCAACGCCGTAATGCTCTCATTACTGATTATATAGCGATAGTGGTAGTGCTTCTTGGAGTGGATCGCCTCTTTTTCAAGGAGCTCTTGTGCTACTAATAACTTTTCAGTACTCCAGCTTCCTATTATAACATTCTTACATATTTTTACAATAACATTCCGGAGCATATATTAAGTTTATCATTTCCTAAGTTTAAAAACTACATTAAAAATATTTTGATCGAAAAATCATATTACAAAATTGAAGACTACGTGTTAGATAAAGATGTATGGAAAGACGACACGGCTCCAGAATCCACACAAATTTGATTCAAAGTGTATTCCATAGCATTTAAGTTTATTTGAAAAGAGCAATCCCTAGAGTTTCTTGCTCGTTCTTCTCAGGGAGGTCAGCGTAGTGAACGAACAGTAGCTTAAATGTGACGTTTTCAAGTGTAAATTTATTTTACCTATGGAATAAATAATCTTTGACTTTGACTTTGACATGGTTATTCGTAAATAATAAACTCCGTATCGGTTTTCTTCGATTTTTGGTCAGGAAAGTAAGTAAATTTTTGGATGCAGACGATATAGGTGGAGTCGAAATCGTGGTGAGCTGCCGCGAATTCAAGTTATTATAAAGTGCTGTAAACACGGATTCCTAAATAAAAATGACCAATTAGCAAACGTCAATAAACACACAAATATGTTTCATTGGAACATTTTGATGACCTCGATAGAAAAGCGGTAGGCACTGTAGGCGTTAGAGGTTCCGAACTCGATTCGAGAACCAATTTGGATAATGAACTTTTGTAAATTAACTCTGGTTTTGGTGTTGCATGTAATGTCCTAGAGTTAATTGCCCTGTTAAGCATATTTATTATTATTCACTTTGATTGATTTATAACTGAAAAAAAACACAAATTACAAAATACCACCTAACGGGAGTTAGCGCACATGTTATTGTAGAGTTAACGAGATTTTTTTAAATCCACTATAGGGTGGTCCACATTCGTATATCACAAATAACATCTACAACAATGTTTCTGCGAAAAGTAACATTAGTGACAAAGCCATAATAGTAAAAAGTAAGAAAGTAGGAGGTAATGCTGTGATTAATTTCCAATCAGGCCGTGAGAGATTCTCACATAGAGAGATCCTGTTACTGCGCTAGGGCTGAGATGAGATTATAGGGCATATCAGTGATTACCGTATGGATGTTGTAAATATACGTGTTACTGGAAACAAGTTGCTGTTACTTAATTGCATAATTTGATGAGGTCATTACTTGATTTACATATCATTATAGATCTGCATGCGAAGCATACATTACAAACGTAAAGATAGTATTTAGTGTATATACTGGTTTTAAGAGCTTTTTTAACAACTTGAAACCTACACCTAGACCTTTGCTAGAAATAGTTGAACATGGTGAACCAGAAACAGATAAACCTTTATAGCCACCCCCACTTGCATCATTCTCTTCTTAAATGGCCGTTTGTTTTTCATACCCTTGCTCTCCAACATCCCCAATCTTATCGATGCATCACAAGGACTACCTCTCCCCACGTTTCCATCCATATTCTTAATTCTTACCTTCAGTCTATTACAATTTCTCCTTTCTACATGACTAAACTATCGATGTGTTCCCTTTTCCTATCCAGGTCAGTACATTATGAGGCAACAATCAAATTGTGTGAACCCCAAATAATAGGTAAGTATAGTAGGATAATTAACACAAAAGAGCAGCAATAGATTTTTATTAGACAATCTCGACTCTGACACTACCACACGGTCACTACGGTATCGGAAAAGACATTAGTACCTATACGATTCCTGAGAAGTTGGCCACCCACTAAACGGGAATCAGAAATTACCTATCGTTAGTATATTTTTGGTTTACGTCGGTACTTTCTTACTTGACGTAAGTTTCTTTTAAAAACAAAGATTTTTTAAGAGAGTTAAAAAAAATAATTTTTATACTCATATATTTACGTAATAACGATTGCCGTAAAAAGTATGTTGGTTTAACTGTGTGGTGGCAGAATGAAGTTAGCCACCCTCAGTAGTGATTTAAACATTATTCCTAGAGAATAGTTACGTCAACAGTTGGAATATTGACGCCTATTAACAATATACTGTCACCCGTAAAAATCAATTCTGAGTGCGATTTAGTGGGTGGCCAACTTCACAAGCATTAATACATGCGAGAAAACAATTTTTAACGTGTATTTTAGTTCTAGTTAAGAATTCATTACATTTTTTTTGTAATATCTTCACTGTATAGTTCTTAATATCGATAATATATACTCCATTATAAAAGTAACATCTCTACTTCTCGCTCGAAGTGCGGTGTGGGAAAATCCACCTTAAGACAAGATAAGTAATATCAGTTTGATAACATCCACCTAATTAACGTTGGTTTTATGTCTACATCTCTCTAGAAAAGTGTTGTAACACAGTCTTCGGTATCAAGTTCAATGATTCGTTACGTCATCGTGTTAAGTTTACATAACAATTTGAAGTGAATCATATGATGACATTACTAATAGGATGTTATTAATTATGATTTGAAACTAATAACACAAAACGTTGATTATACCGTGGGTATTCGTTAATATAATATTTTATTTTCTTTTAGATTTGTAAAAGTTTTACTTATTGTTGGAAATGGAGACTATTTCTTCAGATCTAAAAGCGTATAATGTTTTTTCACGAAAACCAACCCTTATTTTAATCTCTAACACTACTACTCTAGTGCACGTAAGGAAACTCCCCGCATGGTGTACCATGCGTTCACTGTACTACGTCTGGCGTACACTGGGCAACAATCGCCATCAATACGATAAGAATAAGATCTCTAACAAATGATTATTTGCTGCAATTAATTGTCATATTTAAATGTTACAACAAAATTTGAGTACAATTATGATTTTTAAAATTTTGTAATTGGCGCATTGTTAAATATTTTCTTTATGTTTCAAATTGCCGGGACCTCAGACTACGTATTTACAGCCTTTGGAGTCAAATCCCTTGGTTCGTGGGGTCCCGGTGCCCTTCATCTGTACAAAATTTAACCCAAAAATTAATAGACAGTCTGGGAAACCCAAGGGCCGTCACCTACCTTGCCCAACGCATTAGCATAGCCATAAAAAGAGGGAACGCTGCCAGTATCTCGGGCACCTTGCCGCGGGGACCCAATTGTTTTCATATAATTTAATCCTAGTTTCACTTTGTACCTGTATTTTTTATTTAATATTACCGAAAGAAATCACTCTTCAGTCTCATTCTCAATCAAATATTTCTGTTTCTTAAGTGTAACTTTGTAATTATTTAAGGAAATGTCTTGGATTGAAATGGATTTAAACTTATAGCTCACTGTTTTAAATTTTAGCGGTATTTTCCTCCTTTATCGACCGTAGCGATCTCCAACCTTTCGTAAATTCTCAGAAATGCGATCCATTCAAGAGGCGGATCCACAATCTTTACTCATACGTTGCGACAGAGATTGAACCTTGTGCATGTATATGTGCGCACCTTTAGAAACTATATCTCCCTGATGATTTGTAGGTTTCTTTCGACACAAGTTAACTCTATTCATTTGGATAACTTGTGTCATATGAGCGCTATTTCAAAATGGAGTGAATTTCCGTTGAATATATTTTTTTTAAATCAAAATATCCCTTAATATATATATTTCTTATAACACCATGTGACGAAACGAACATAGCAGTCGCAGTGCCACTCAGAGCTTCAAATCGCAAAGACCGGAGGGCCACTGTCATTTCATTCAAAAATTGTCATTTTAAAAACAGTTTTATGTATAATGTAATAGGTTTCAAAAGAACGACGAAATACAGATTTTTGGCAACTCTATTTCTCAGCGCCATTCAAGAGGCGGATCTAAAGATTGCGACAGCCCTAGCCGATACTCACATACTCGTACTAGTACGTTCTAAGAAACAGTTACAGCACAGGCAATTTACTTTGCCTTATATAGATGTTAACTTCATAACGCACTGCTGCTGTCTCGTCTAAATAAAATAAAACTAAAATAAGGTAGAACAGTTTTGAAATTATTTGGTTTTTTATTAGGTTATATTGTGTAACATTACCCGATCAGTGTGGCGGGCAAAAGGCATTACTCTTGAAGGAGACAAAAGTTAAAATAAAAAATGAAAACATTATTTTCACGCCCGACTTTCATTGCGGTAGGTAGACACTAAGGATCTGTACCATTAACGCTCTTGATATAGCTCCTTCGTTTTTTCCACTCGCATCAATCTTATCATAAATAACTTTTTATTTTTTGTCCTTTGGATTCGTTGTTTTTGAGGGCATAGAATGAGGTAAGTATATACGTCGAGGTAAATTATCCCCACGTTCGCTCTATAAAATTTCTCGTTTACGAATTTTGTTTATGGTACTAAGGGATGGTGGTAAGCGACACTCCTATCTGTATCCGTTGCATTGCCACTCAGAGCTTTAAAGCATTTTAGAATAGTCGTGAAAAACTAGAACATAATTCTCTGAAAAATTTTTCAAAATGTCGCTTTAGCTGTTTCTACAAAACAACGACGTAAAAAACTCTGAACGCAAAGCACTGTTAAAAAGTTAGTTTTTGTCTTTTGATAACACATCTACCAAGTTTCATACGAATCGATCTTCAAACTGAATGCATCAAACAAGCAACTTACACATAATCGGTACATTGTTAATGCTTAACTACACGTGTAACAATGCGCCATTATATTACAAGAACCCTTTATTCTGTTGAATTTCAATTCGAGGTGTGAAGTTGCAAATCGTTTCTATGTTTATTTGTTTGGTATCTATTAAATTATTATTAATGCCATGTTTTTTGTTACCATTTTCAACCGAGTTCAAAAAGGAGGAGGTTCTCAATTCGACAGTACCTAGTTTATTTTGTGCGTACATACTCGATTACCTGTGTACCCATTTTGATGATTCTTTTTCATTGGACAGAGGGTACCTCAGTATTGATCCCATTTATATTTGAAGAAAATATTCCCAGTGGCAAACTAGGTTATGATTCCGGTTTCGTGCACTCTCCATTAACGAATTTCAATATAATAGATGTAATTTCTAATCTAAATGCGAATTGCCGAACCCATTTCCTGAAACCGATTACGTTTTCCAGCGACTTTTCAGAACTTCAGTTGTCTAATCAATGTAATTTTTTCGAAATATTATATTTTTTCCAATAGCACCAAAAAAGATGGATCACCGATAAATGAGGCCCTGTTTGACGAAATACTTAACAAATTTTTGTTTTTTTCTTGTTTATTTCATTATTGAAATATCGCATGCGTGTCACGATGCTGAGATAACCTGGTCGACGATATTGCGTGAAAATATGCGTGTAACATCGATACGTAAGATGTTATTGCATCTTACTGAGAGCAGTAAAAGTGTGAAACATCTCATTGGTAACTTAGCGTGCGGTTTAAGAATACAGTCTGTACTTGGGGATTATAGGCTGTGATGAAATATAATAGATATATGTCAAAAGTTTACATATTTTTTAACCGACTTCAAAAAAGGATGACGCTCTCAATTCGATTTTGATGATTGTTTTTTTGTTGGCTTGGAATTTGGAAACAATATTCCACCTCCAATGGTGGGAAACTAAGGGATGAATCCGGTTTTGCGTATTTTGATTTAACCGATTTCAATAAACAGGTGTACTTGGCAATTAGGTGTAATTCCAATAAAGAAGCCGATAAGCAAATACTTGAGGTCGTTTTTTTTTATAAAAAAGTTATAATTATTTTACTAAAATTCATTTTGGGTTTGGAACTATTTTCATTTCTTTGTGTAATATTTTGAATACTATGTTAATATGCATAGATTTAAAATTGTTTGTACCTAGATAAGCAACTATTAGTGTTGCAGCGAGTAGTGTTTCGCCTTCAGGTCGAATACCGAATATTTGGCCCGGAGCGAGGCCGAAACGCCGAATATTCGGCCAAACTGTTAGGCCTGATTAATGATCTTACGAAAATTGGCACGCAAACCGCATTATAACAAAGATAGCTATACATACATATATAAAAGTTAAACCAGTAATGATGCATGCTTTTGTAAAAAGAAACAAAAAAGGAAATTTTATTTAGTTTATAATTCAAATTGTGACATCTTAACGAAGAAAGTAATTGTGTATCTCACTTCAGTTTGATTAACTTTCAAAAACTTAATTTTATTTTCATTTGCAAGTGTTAAGTAAGTACTAGGTTGATTTTGTTAGCATTTATTTAGTCATGATTTCATGACATAATTTCATAATAAGTAGGTAGTGTTCATTTGATTTGTTACCTTTTTTGATCTCATACAAGTTACTTACTTATTACTATTTTCTTATTTCTTCCTCCTGTTTTTATGTATTCGGCCGAATAGTGACTTAATATTCCGTATTCGGCCGCATAAGCCGAATACCGGATAGTAACCGAATATTCGTTACAACTCTAGTAACTATACGTTATTTTCTAAATTTACGAAGCTAGGACTTATTTGAGAAACTTTTAATCGTAGTCCAGTGGTTCGACTGTAGTGTCGTAGGCCTGTGACTTTAACTTGTATGTTGAAGGAAAACATTCGTAAAACATAGATCCTTGCCTAGTAGCAGTAGGACTTTTTAATCCTGTGCAATGTCTCTTCAAATATTTAGTAGCAGAAGAGAGTTGGTCTATGGAAGTACAGCCACTTCCCAGTTGTTTCCGGTTTTGAAGGGTAAGGGTGCTGCTGAAAGTACAGGGACATGAAATTTTTCAACTTTATATTTATCAGGGTGATGGGCGCGGTGGCAGTGGCCCTCAGACATTATGAGTGCGCGTGTCGCTTGCCACCAGGCGCACTTGTTCCTTCCGTCATGTCATATAATCTCAGTACAGAGTATTAAAAAAATCGACGTCAAAAGTCATTCATCCCCTAGTTTGCCACCCTTAGAGGTGGAATATTTTCTTCAAATTTAAATGGGACCACTACTGAGGTATCCGCTTTCCAACAAAAAAGAATCGTCAAAATCGTTTCACAAATTTAAGTAACTTACACACCAAAAAAAAAACAGTCGAATTGATAACCTACTCCATTTTTTCAAGTCGGTTAATAATGCTGGCACTGTTCCCCCATTCTATGGCTGTGCTAACATGTTGGGAAAGGTATGCAACCAGGCCTTGAGATATCAGTTTCAGTCAAGATATAACTGCATGAATAATAAACACAATCTTAAACTTTTGTCCAAGTAGCGAATGTTATCGCTTTTCAATAGACGCACTCGTATCGGAAATGTTCACATGAAATCGATTGGCTCCACGCAACGTCTCATTTAATTTCCACCGACGACGAAGGAGCGTGGTAGACGATACCGTAGTGGGGTTTTATTGAGATTGGGTTTTGTCGTGTATAATTCTGGTTATTGTGAGATGTGCGGTTATCAATTGATATCAAAAAACTTAATGGTTTAACCATCTAGCAATGAGCTAGCTTGATTGCACCATTCTTAATTTATCTAATTCTATAGAATAAGTAATAATTTCAATAATAATAACGCACACACTCAACATAACCCCGCACTAGGGACACCCTGTGTCGTGGGTGCCATAGACATTCACATAGACAACTACAAATTACACCCAAACTCACGAGAGAAATAAATGTAGGCCATACAATAATTTCTCCCGGCCCGGGAATCGAACCTCTGCGTGGCAGTCCGGTATGGACACCGTTCGGCCACGGAGGCAGTTAATAAGTACTATAGATGTATTTCAAAGGCTAATTACCTGGTTAGCTAGAAAAACTTTTGAAAAGTTAACTCGTTATGTATTTACTAGAATGAAAGCGATCTCAAATCTAGTTTGTAAGAGTCGACGTTACCTCAACTCAAATTAATTTTTATCCCGTACCAATACGGTTCATTTTGCTTGGCTCGAACGGCAGGGACACAGGCTTTCAGAATCAATTTTTTAACAAACGACAGTAAAGACATTTGAGAAATATACATCGTTTACTATAACGTGATCTATTTAGTTCAGTAGATATAAAAACAAATCATTGGTATATGTATTTTTTATTTGTTTGTTTTTATTTGTTTTTTTATATGTGTATTGTATGTGTATGTGTGTTGTGCATGTGTATACGTATATATTATATTTCATATACAGTTAATATCATAATTATAATCATGTTCATACACACTGACACAGTTTCAATTCGTTAATATAAATCTTCTCTTTTAACCGGCTCAATTAGGACCTAGCAGAATCACCAGCGTCGTAGTTCTACTGAGCTGCGACATAATGCTGAGTTGGGTCCTTTTTGCTGACACAGTACACGAAAATCTTCACTCCACTATAACCACTATAACACTCCACATCAAGTATAGACTAGTTTGTTTTTCTTTTTTATTATTATTATTATGATTATTTTTTAATTCTACTATTGTACCTTTGTTGTAAGTTTGTTTTGTAATGTACTGTGTTTCGGCAAATAAACGAAATTATCTATCTATCTATCTACATGTAATGGACCTATTGAATACAGAGGTTTTCTTGTAAAATTTCGAGGTAACTTTGTGTTTTTTTTTCCTATCGTGTACATTTTTAAGAATCGTGTTTTCCCATCGTACAGCAATCAATGTATATCTACAATTTTACTATTTATTTTTTCCAAAGTGATAAATTCAACAATTTCTATGTTATGCGGGATCAACCAAAGCCATTTGAGGTTAATGAAATATAGGCGTCTTCGTGCCTCAAAAAAAGTCATATAACTTATTCTTACCGTCTTTAAAAACCCTCAAACTACACTTAAAACCTACACAAGTAAATAAAGTGCTATAGTACTGCAAAAGGGCAGTAAGTGGGCGTGAACAATTAGACCACCAGAATTAAAACAATTACAATTTGTAGATGGCGGATTTGGCGAATGTAACTGCCCTTTGTCTAGAGCCTGGCACAATACTGGTTTCTAGTTAAAAATATTTTTTATAACATCAAGTGAGCGAACGAACCAGTCGTGCACCTGGTGGTAAGCTACACGCCTGTTCATAACAGTTGTCCACACAGATCTTTTAATCGCAAAGATCTGAGGGGCAATGCCACTGCACCTGTCACGCTGAGACATAAGAATGGTGGTGAAGAAAAACTAATGTTGAGGTTTTAAGAATAGAGTTGGGAAAAAGAAGCTTTTGAATAACTATAGAGAACCAAAGGGGAAAAGTGTTATTTGGAGGGGAAATAAAAAGAAAGGGGAAGTAGGGGAAGACAAACAAAGTTATTCAGATTAAATAAAGGAAAAAAACGTGTCGTATTCTTTGCCTTGCCTATGAAGTACATTTTTCACCCTGCTCGCCTAGGAGAAAAATAATGTTTTTTTTTTCTGTGCCGTGAATATAACTACTCTAATATAATTCCCCCTGTCATTTCAAGATCTTAATTTGGGAAAACCGCGATGGAAATAAATAGCAATGGTATTAATAAACCACAAAAACTCCCAATGTTTTATAATGACTAGTATACCAGTAAGTACATTAATAAACACTTTTTATAGACCCCGATCTAATATAGACACGAGACAAGATAGCCTTAGAAACCTGATTCGAGAGTGGTTACGTCAGCTAGCAAACCTATCTCTTATAGCTCAACGTTGTTTTGAGATACCTGGGTCTATTGCCCTTTACTCTATATGTCAACGTAGCATTTAGAACCTAGTACTACAAACTATAAATGTTATATTTAAATGGCCAATTGAAAGAGATTATATAAAACTTTAGAAATAATCACACAAATTACCCGTAAATAAATTATATAGTAAAGAATTCTTTGTACTAAAGTTTCCAAACCTAGAAAAGTAACCAAAAACCTAGAAAGAACACTAATCATTCACGGAAAAGTGCTTACCACTTAACCACTAAGGTCTATAAACGTTTCTCCGAAATCTTTTATTTATTTGCAAAAAGGCCAAAATGATTGGCCTCTACGCCACATCGAGATCCCGTTATAGAAATATATACGTATTTGTATACGCGCTAAACTGTATTCGTATAAACCTATAGTCTATAGTCGCAAATATATATATATATATATATATATATATTAGCGACTATTATGCACTGAAAATTAATTATATTTCGTTTTTATTTACTTGAATGTATATGTTGCGAAAAACTTCGTTCAAAGCTTTTTCATATTTGTCTTTTATTGACTTACTGCTTCGGCTGCGTAGTTCAAGTAATCTATATTATACTACATAGCCTGTACTGTACTAATTTTCATAAGTTATTGGTTCTGCATACAAAATTTCATCCCCTATTTCACCCCTTTTAAAATTTGTTTTTGTGACAAAAAGTAGCCTATCTCCTTCTCCTGCGTCCTATCTATCTCTATATCAATATTGGTTCAATTTAAGCATGAAAACGCAATAGACAGTTACTTTCGCATTGATAATATTCGTTCCAGAAGTTTGGATTTATCAAACAGCTCTTATGACTTTACTTCTTCATTGGATGTAATATAAACTCGAAAGTGTGTTGAGCATTTTATAAATAATTCGGTAAATGAATAAAGTACCACCTGTCGGTAAACAATGCCAAATCATTGTTTCTCTACATTCAACGCACGAGCATATGACACTGCTATTACAATAGTGTTGTAACTCAAAATATGCGAAATTCAAGATTGTACTATTGCAGAAGATAAAAAGACAGTTTTTATTGAATTAATTTTTCCCCTTTTATTTTTAGATATTTTGGCAAGTAGGAAATTGTTTAGATGTCTGTAATATAATGTAATAATCATCGACCCGGAAAAATACACTTTTTGAGTTAGTACACTATTATATTAACAGCACGATACTTATATTCTATGAAACAAAATTTTTTCGAATTTTCAAAGGCGCCATTACAAACTGGCTGCTTAACCAAAAAGGAATGTTACCTTCAAATTTACCTACTGCATTTTGTCGCAGACATTTTAATATATTAGCTATACACAAGGCCATCAGCCATCCAGTTATCCACTCACTTCAATATGAAACTTATATAGTTCACGTTTTAAGCACTCAAAAACGCTATATACTTTTCACTACACATACATCCAACTGATACACTATTCCCGGAGTATATAACATATATACCGTAGTATATAACGATATATCGTGACATGAAGTTGTTACGATACAATGACACGTCTGTAATAGAGCGATATCGTTCGCACAGTGAGCGTAAAATGGCTTGCGCGGGAGCGACAAAGATAAAGTACTAAGGCTTTGGCGCCAATCCTAAACCTGCGCAGGAGTGAAGGGGACGGGTAGAGAGGCTCGCGGGGGGTTACTCGCGAGCAAAGATCTTTGTGTGTCTTTGTATGGAGCTTTATTTGCTAAAGCCCGTATCTGGCCTACAAGAAATCAATTTGTTGGCAAAGAGTTATTATTGTAACTAATTAGTTTGTCGCCGTATTGTACTACCTGTGTCGACATAAAGATGAAGTTTTCTACAGCTTGTTTTGTGTTTTACGTAAACAATTAGTTGCAGTAATAAATAGTAATTGACATAGATATATAAATGTACAGAAAAAAATTTTTTTCATTTCTTTTCTATTTTGTGAAAAATATTTTGAAAATTTTGCACCATTATTTACATAATATTTGTTAGTTAGTTCTCATGTCAGTGCCGATAAAGTTCTTTTTTGTTCTGTACAAAAAAAACCTAATTAGTGCGTTTCAAGTAAACATCTCAAAAAACTAAGCAATAAAATCTCCTTACGAAACCAAGAGGCACGAGCACGAATCTATAATTAAACGTTACTGCAGTGATCACGAGTTCAAAAAGAACTTTATTATTCAATAACTATAGTGAAATAAAAAAAACCCGAAGGCCATAAAGCTGACGTCAGTTTGACTGTTCCAAAAATTTTCGCTTTTAATTATTGTTCTTTTGAGGAGTCTTGGATACAACCAGCGTTAATAATCAATTACGCTATCGTCAAAACATTGCGCACTCCACTGTTCTACACAGGTCTTCTCTTAGAAGGGAAATTAGGTTATATTATGATTTATTTCACCGAAAAGATCATGGCAACTTTCAAATAAAATTTCGCACATAAATTCCGAAAAACTCAGAGACGTGACTCCGGATTCGAACCTACGGTCAGAGACGGTAAGTCAAACTATTCGGCTACCACGGCTGTGTAAAAAAGTAAAAAGATGTCTCCAAGAATCCCAGCCGTGTTATATTTTTAACATGGCATAATTAACTCATAACTCTATGGATTAATTTATCTGCAAACAAAAAATTATCAGTCTGCTGTGACCGGTAAATAAATAATAATAATAATATGATTTAGATGAAAAGAAATAGTTTCATTTTGCATAAAAGATTTCTATTTTAGTTTTTGTTATTTTATGTGAAGAAAACCACTGCAGCCACATTAATAATGTAGCCAGTGATGAATGAAAGCCAATGCAGGAACATTTTTGTATGATACCAAGTAACGGGACGAACAAGTCGTAGGCCTGGTAGTAAGCGACACGCCTGTCCACAACAGTTGCAGCACCAGTCAGAGGTCTAAATCCCAAAAATTTGTGCATGTAATTTCACCAGCACCTTCAAAACCGGAACGTAGTACTGTTCATCTTACGGCTTGGCGGCAGAAATATGTAAGGTGGCAGTACTTCCCTGGACGATCTCTTTCACAAGGAGATCTACTGCTACTAAACCATGCACGTTATTATTATTGTCGTAAATACTTTAAGAGGGAGCAGAGGAAAAATTCCTAATCTTCGATTTGATTTTAGAGGGGTATATCCACTTTAAAGTTAAAAATAAAATATAGTATGAGTAACTACACGATCTATTCAAGCATAGACATTAATCAGAAACATAAAACACTAAAGTTTCCTCGATAGATAAAAATCACGAAATGACCTCTAATTTTCAAATTTTTTCTATTCATCCTCGAAATGATACAGGTTATTAGGACAAAAATTAGATAATTAATTATATTTATGCATGATCGAGAACTGTCACTACGGATTTTTTAAATCCCTTTAGTTTTAGAGTTATTCCGCTAAAACGAATGTGGTACTTTTAATGCGCAAAATTCAACATCTCCTGTCGCATGTCACGTGAACTTCAGGCATATATTTGTCTCACAAATGTCAAAACTTTATTGGCATGCTCCCTCTTAATGTCGCCATTTTGTTTTTTAAAATTATTTCATACACTCCATTAATTGTCTTTTGTGTCCAATACAATCAATAACAAAGTAATGTATTTTGTAGGTATATAAATTAACGTTCAAACTCGTTCATGCGACAATCAATCAAGCTTTAACAGTCTTACTTCAAATCACATATTGTAACCAAAGCTGTTTGATAGCGTGTCCAATCGTATTAATGTCCAGTCTATTAGATCGATGACCTAGAAGCTCTAGATCTAGTACTTAGAATCTCGGGTCTAGACTGTAGTATGGTCTAACACTAGACTTATTTGACTGCATTTTATCATAGTAGATTGTTTACTTGGGAATATGATGTCATTTTTACTTTAATATAGCAAATCACTGTCAAGAATCCGTGGTACAGTCAACGTCAAAATGATCTGCCAAAATCAATAATGAACAACTTCTGTAGCTCAGTGGTTTGCATTCTGGCTGGAAGAGGATTTCCGTAATGCCGGGTCCGATTCCTATTTATTATAAAGTTTTTGTTTCACCATGTTTTAAATTTCGAAAACAGCAAGTTTTGAATATCGTAGAAAGTTTGTGCATTGCCCCCATTGACTTACAATTATATGGACGTCGGGTCCACGCTAAAAAGTGTCCGAACTTATAGGGCGTTAAAATCGTATACAGAGCGTCATTCACGCTCTAGTCTTCGTTTGTTCGACTGACAGCGAAGCAAGCAAAATTAGACAGTACTGCGATGACATTACAATTTATTCAACGTTTTAGCTTTTTCATATTCCTTGACATGTCACGTTTAAATAGGTTGACTTGGGACATTTTTTCGTGGTTTTTGTATTAGACACGTCGTCCATTTATTTGTAAGTCAATGATTGCCCCTTAAATGAATTTGTTGTACATGTAACAAATAAACATAGCAACATTATTTCTCAAATTGACGTTAATAACCGTTATTTGTTATCTCTAATCTAAAAATCAGAGTATAAGGTGCAGGTGCACGGCAATAGGTGAGAGACCTGTTTTAGAAAAAATAACATTCTTATTTTTTGCATCCACTTATAGCCCCACACTAGGGAAACTCTGTATCGCGGATGCTATGTCCACGCACATAGACAACAACAAATTACACCCAAACTCACGAGAGAAGTAAATGTAGGTTATACAGATATTTCTTGATATCTATCTAGACATCGAACCCGATATTTGAGACTAATCTAATAATTATAACCCTTTTAATACACCGTTGGTACTAGAACTGCGTTGTTGCTTTATTAAAAAGCTTCAACAACACAACCGTTGCAAAAATTGATGAGTAATGCGTTTTAGAATGGAAATATGAAACGTATTCAACGGAAATCTTTTTGAATATCGTATAGCAAGCTGCACTTTGCACTTTGTTTATCTCTCATTAGGGTACACGTTACTAATTGGATTCAAACGGATTCTATATTAAAATGATTTTTTTATTTTATACCAAGTTACAGTACGAACACGCCTGTCCAAAGCAGTTGCAGTGGCACTCAGAGCTTTTAATCGCAAAGATCTGAGGGGCACTACCACTGCTCCTGTCATCCTGAGACGTAAGTTGATAAGTCCCTGTGCCTGCGAAGAGTGGTGGTGAAGAAAAACTAATGTTGAGGTTTTAAGAATAGAGTTAGGAAAAAGGACCTTTTGAATAACTATAGAGAACCAAAGGGGAAAGATGCTTGAGCATCTGATATAATTCCCCCTGTCATCTCATGTGCCTGTAATTTGTGTGGCAGAAATAGATAAGGTGGCAGTACTTCCCTGGATGCAATCTTTTACAAGGAATTCTACTGCTACTAAATTATAGATTAGAAGCTGTAGTTAAAAATGATAATTTATTTGATATTGGAAAATGATAAAGTATTATTTACAATCCCTCACAAAACAGTGCCGTGCTTGGCGGTGGCAAATCAGTTACCACAGTATAGATAGTTGGTATAGAAACGAGGTCTAAAGTGTCAGACCCGTTACTCAACACAGTGCAAACAAAAATCCTATACAAGTAATGAAAAAGGAACCCTAGTTCATCGTAATAAAGCCATTGAATAAAACGCTATACTGTAAACACTCGTATCTCGTATAATTAAGTGCGATAATTTAAATTTTATCACCCGACCCGTTAAGAGGAAGTTCGTTCGTTTTACATCCCATAATGATAAGGTTTGTCAACTGTAGGTGTGTACGTTACTGGGCTGATTAGGAGTGTTCCTGCAAGAAGGTTGGACGCTACAAAAGATATCATTGGTAGTCGCCTACACAATGCCCTGCCATGCACCCGAGATAGAGTAAACCAGAAAGATATTGTTTGGGAGAGCAATTTTCAGCAGTCTGAGAATGACGATGAAGAAATTAATGAATTATTCAAGCTAGAAATAAAAGAGTTAAAGGTAGTACAAATGAGTAGGACATAGCCGAAGAAAAACTAAATAGACATGAAACCTCAAATAAAGCACTAAAACGATACAAGGATGATGGTAATAATAAGCTGGATGAATTTAGGTACAGAAGGCATGATTAAACAACGCCTATGCCAAACGAAAAACATATTCTAGTAGTGGTAATACTGTAGAATGTTGTATGTACTTTGAAGTTTGTAAATGCTTTTAACTTATAGTGGATCCTATACACCTGTCCCAATCAAAAGATATCTCATTACACTTTGAACTTTGACCTTACGTATTCAGTTCCAAGACACGGGTCCACAAGTAATTGCAAAAGACTTCCCAATAGATATTTCTATGTAGCCTTACTGTGGAATGCAAAGTGATGTACACTTTTGACATTTATTGCTACACTCTTAACAAACTGTTTGTAATCGGCAGAAAACTGTTTGACAGGTACATCATGGTTAAGAGATAGATGCTTGTAACTAAAGATTTGGAGGTAATTTCAAACTCAATTTCTAAAATAATCGACTTATGTTTCTAACTCAGTAAATGATTGCAGTTTAATTAGTGTGTTTTAATCACTTCAGTAAAGCATTTTACTAATAAATTATTATGAATCCCAAATTAATACTGAAATTATGGACACTTTAGAAAACAAACTGATTAGATGGTTTTGACCTCTGTGGTCGAGTGGCTTGCACACCAATTTTCTATCTCCTGCCGGGTCAACGTAGAAAAACGTACTTTTTTATATTGTCTGGGGTCTGTCTGTTTGTGGTACCGCCGTTATTTCAGATTTGCATAACACAAGTATATCAGTTATTTAGTTTGGGATCGTAGCAACTTATATGATGTTGTCTAATATTTATATCTATTATTTAGACGAGTAAGAAATTGCCAAAGTCATAGTTACGATAAACTCGTGATACCAAATAAAGCAATTTGATACAATTTCATATGATCGTAAGGGCACCGTCATTATTAAAAAGAACAAGAAGAAGATCCCGATTAATAGAAACCGTTTTCCTTTGCAATTTCCTTCGCTTTCAAATCTGTTGCGTTGTGTTACTAATGGTTAGTAAGTTATAATTGTTGTGTTACGCGACCCCGCAGTCACCCTGTATAAGTTCATTTAAAGTTTGTGTTGAATTTTGGAATATCTATAGATTTCTATGTTTAAACTTATCATAAAATGAATAATCCCGAAATTATTCTATTCACAATCTGTAAATGGAATTAGAAAATTAAAAAAGCATTACATTTGTTTGTTTACAGATGGTTTTGTTCTTGCAGTAAATAAAGGCCATCAACAACTTTCCCGTCCCCTATCTGCATTATTAATTGATTATAATTTAGCATAAATTCAGAACAAAGTTCCACAGTATGTCGGAAACGCGGATGTGGCCTGGGAAATGTCTGACAATAGTTTGTTTTTGCACAATATTCACTGGGAATATGGCTCTGTTGTTATTTTATACTTAACAAGGTTAATGTCTCATTATGATGAAGAAATGGGACTTGCACGTGAAATTTTGTTTCAACAGAAGTTTCTATTACTAATGTAGATGATCGAGATGAGATATAGTCCGTGAAAACATTTTTACGCAATATGTTTGTCAGTCACCAACAGGCGCTGGATTCAGTGGTTTATCTTCAGATTCCAAGCCATTAGTTACCATCCAACCAACCTCAATGAGATTTTTATGTGGGTCGCATCCCATATACATATATATAATCTATTAAGATTTATGCTAAACTTGTAAAAAATTATCTTTAATTAAAATGTGTTTTGAGCAAAATACGCAGTCTTTGAGGGTTGGATGAATTTAAAAGAATAATGTGTGGTATTGTCTGATAATGTTCAGAAAACAGAGCCATTTTTAACCGACTTAAAACAAGAAGGAGGTTCTCAATTCGACCGCATTTTTCGTGTGTGTATGTCACACGATTATTCCGATATTTGTGAATCGATTTTGATGACACTTTTTTGTTGGAAAGAGGGCATCTCAGTATTGGACCCATTTAAATTGGAAGAAAATATTCCACCTTTAAGGGTGGCAAATTAGGGGATGAATTCGGTTTATTGAATTTCAATCACCTTCCGTTCGGCACGTACATATAACAACGCACACACTCAACGTAGCCCCGCACTAGGGAAATCCTGTGTCGCGGGTGCCATGAACACACACATGGACAACTACAAATTACACCCAAACTCACGAGAGAAATAAATGTTTTCAGTTAACGTTGATGAGACCGCGGTTACAAACACAACGAAAACGGAAGAGCAAGACTTTAGGTCAGTTTATTATTTAATAAAATTACAATTATTGTGAAACGAAACAAAGAACCTTAAGTATCAGACCAAAATTGTGGCAGCGGGAAACTCTCAATGCTACAATGTATCTTCCCATAACGAATCACCATAAGAGCACATTTTGATAAGAGAGTTTTAATTTTAGTTTTGTTTGTTAATTTCAGTTACTTCTTGAAATGAAGCAACTTCTTGCTTGCAACGTAATGTTTGCGCGTATTGGAATCAATTAACTACAGCGCGTCTGCGGCGCGCGTAAGCGCAGATGACGCGCGTTTACGGGCGGCTACGCGTATAAAATACGCCGTGTACATAGACCCTAAGACTTCAAGAAGGCATACGTAGAAAGAAACCCAAAGATTCAAATAAAAAAAACAAAAGACGACTTTAAACAAATACCATTCAAAGATTTGTTGATAGAAATTTAAAAAAAAGATGTAACAATTAACTTACTAACAAAAGGCTAAGCGTAATTCTTTAAAAACGACCACAAAAGTTAACTAAAGTCAACAGTGTGACCAATTTCTTTCAAAAATCGTGCTTTTAGTTACAAATATATTCTTTATAGTAATAGTGACCAAATCTATTGTATAGCTTATGGTGACCATGATTCCTGTAGTTTCTAGAACCTTTTTTTTAAACCACGACCTCACCTGATGGTAAGTGATGTTGTGGTCGTAGACGGATTATGTTTGACTGGAAACAGCCTATTTAGTAAAGTACAGTTTACTTTAGAAAATCTGTTGTTTTTTTAATTATTTTTGCTGGAAACATAGGTAATGTAATCTATTCTATATATAGGCTACACTCTAGTTGCAGAAGCGGCAGTAGAAGGTTACATAAATTGCAATGTACATCTTTTCCTCAGGATTACATTATAATTAAGTATACATTTTTGTACATTGTTGTTAAACGCGAATAAATAAAGAAGTAAACCTCGGTGGAAAAAGAAAAAAAAAACAAAATATTAAATCGATATTTGAAAAATATTACATACTTACTTACCTTTTTTATAGATGTCGCTATTTTTAAGTTACTTTAGAGAAAATATTGTTATGAAGACTGTCCTATGAAAAACCGGCAAACATAGACACTTTATTTATGGCTTTCTATAGTATAAAGGCAGAGAATCACCTGCTGTCGTTCACACGGCAATAAAATATGAGTTAAATGGTCGCCCGTTAATGGAAACCGTTGCGCATACGCAAGTTTTCTGTATTTCTCCAGATTTGTAAGAAATTGTAACTTAACCGCTCTACTATAGAGCCTTTAAACAATAAAAAAGAAGTATATTCTTGGAAATATGACACAATTGCATTGTAGATGTTATTTCAATGCTAGACTTAAAACACGTAGCAGAGCAGCAGTAGAACTCCGTGTGAAAGAGTTTACCATGGGAAGTACTGCCTCCTTACCTATTTCTGCCACCAAGCAGTACAGTGAGCATTACTGCGCTCCGGTTGTGAAGGGTAAGAGTGCTGGTGAAATTACAGGAACATGTGACTTGTCAACTTATGTCTCAGGGTGATGGGTGGGGCTGTGCCCCGCAGATCTTTCCGATTCATAGTTCTAAGTGGCATTGCAACTGTACGGGACAAACATGTCGCTTACAACACACGACAAAAATCAAACTGAAAAAAAATTGAAGTTGGTTCTTTTATACAAAACGTATCTTTGTGTGTGTGCATTAAATTTATTAACTAGTTACATCGCACACACAAAACAAAACTGTCACTCAACGAATTTGTCGCTTTTGAAAATTATTGTCATCAACTTAAAACGCCATTTCCCGAAAAATTTACTTGTTTTTTTCAACCTGCTATAGTTTCGAGTTAAGTTACGATTCAAATGAACGCCTAAATATGCAAAATATTCCAAATGAAAACCAGAACAGACACTAATAATGAAGCAGTCTGTCAATTTCAAGGCAAATCCAATCAGACTTGACAAACTGGTACCTACAAGTGAATTGATCAAACAAGTGACCAAATGTAGGACATGGTAAGAGGGTCGGCAAGTGAATCTGGTTGTAGTGAGTCTAAAACGCATAAGTAGCACATAGTATTATGGCCTGTATGTATGTGTGTCTTCCAGTAGCGTGGCGTGAATTGTCTTTAGTAAAGCCAGAGCAAAACAAAAGACGCTTGCCTTAACAAACTTATTAGCAAACAAGATACTAGTACATTTTATTTCACTGGTTAATTATTATAAATAAAAATTTAGGTAAGCCGATGGGAATCGAGTTAAGTGGACGCCTCGCCACTAATATCTTCCGACTTGTCTGAAAACCCTGTCGGTGTCCTTGTAGAGGTTTATAAATTCTCAGGAATTGATTACAATAGCTTCATAGGTTTATGTTAATGTATGTACACAAACATTTTTTTTACACAATTTTATATTTCTTCGTTATAAAACGCACATAAGAAATTTCGACATTTAAGCAGAATAAATTTATCAGAGGACGTAAGAATAGCGTAGATGATTCAAAGTTTCATAAATAAGTGGCTAGGAACCAGTAAAGAGGGTGATAAAAAAAAAGGTGGGATGAAGAAGATGGAGGTCAACATCGTCACAGTACGTGCGTCAGAAGGCTTAACGACGCTTAATTCAGTTGAACAGACCTTTAATCCTATTACTATAGAGAAGACTGCTATTATAAATGCGCTACTATAACATGGTCTTAATGCGTAACCATTTAAGTAAAAACCATTTTAAATAGATTCGATTTATTATGTCGAAGAGCGGTGTGAGGTCAGTAGGAGAATGGTTACATGTCAATTGAGAGGTCGACGGTTCGCATCACCGTAATTTGTCTACGTTTAGTAGCAATAAGTCTCGAGGTTAAGGAAAACTTAATGAACCCTGTTTACCCAAGAAAGTTTACAATTAATTCTAAAAATCGACGGTGCTAAGAATCGCCGGAAGTCGCTCAACTGCCTGACTCTGGGGTGTTACAGCGCCAGGACGTTTTGCGTAGGGGCGAAAGATTACTGAAGCTCCAAACAGAACTTGAGAAGGCGATAACTGAGTGGTGCCTTGTATCCGTCATTATACAGGAACGTCGGGTGTCCAGCGGCGAGAAGGGTAGACGACATCGCAAGAATTGTGAAACGAACCTGGATGAGATTAGCACGGAACCTCCACGTTTCTGTGCCACTGCAGCACTGAGTCGGTTCCTGGGGTAGCTGCGAGGTGCGGGAGGAGTGACAGTTTACGTAACAGGTTATGTCGCGCTGCATACGGGATAATTTCAACAAGATTTCAAAAAGTTGCTTGTATATTCATTTTAATTATCAATCAAATAATTTTGTTTTGTTATGGTGTCACATAAAAATAATTGACTAATTCAATCAACTCGATATTGAATATCATCAGAAAAATCTTGTTGAAGTTATCCCGTGTGCAGCGCGACATTACTATTATGTAAACTGTCACTCCTCCCACACCGCGCAGCTACCTCAGGGACCGGCTTAGTTAAGCGGTAGGTTTCTAGTAAAAACATTATGGTATTTAATAAAAATATGGCAAACATTTACACCATTAGGTTGAATTTTCAATGACCATAGTCCATAGGAAGATATACCAACAATTGTAATAAATAATAAGGCCCTCTTCCAGAGGGCGCTTATTGACCGCGTACGCAATACATGCTGCGTTCGATGACTGCGATTGCTGATGTAGGGAGCTAAACAGCCAGGCCCAAATGGGATTGGGCGGGCCACGTTTGCCGTGTGCAACCTGAGAAGTGGGCGAACGTCGTCATTCATTGGGTGCCCGAGAACAGATGGCGTGGACGGCAATCGCCAAAGACGGAGCAATGGAGGACTTTGGGAGACCTTTGTCCAGCAGTGGGACATAATAGATTAATAAAAAAAATTTATAAGGTATGTGTATATTCTTTATTACATATATGTCAGAGCATAGAAGCTGACTCTAGATATTGACAAGAATATTATACTTTAATTATTTTACTTTCAATATTGCAAACTTACTAGTAGACAAAAGCAATAAAAACTCCCATCAACATTAAGAAGCTCTCGAAATAAATCAACAGTTTGGCTATGGTAAAATCTCTCAATAGAAACACGCAACATCAATTGGCACATTGCACTTAACAATTGGCAGCCATCAATTCTAACAAATTTCTGCAGTAATTGCTGCAGTAACTGAAGTGTAAATAATTCGATGTTGGCAACATCTCGATTGTAACAAATAGATCTCATTATATTTGATCGGGTATGATTTAAGCCAGCCGTGCGCAACCTACGGCCCGCGAACAGCTCGCGGCCTGCCATACAAACTTTTGTGTACGCCAGAAACACTATTATTTGGTTTTTAAAACTACATATGTGTTTTTAAAATCTACTGAACATCATTCAGAGAAGATCCTTGGCATATGGAAAAAGAAACCATAACACAATTAGGATTTGATTATGCAAGATTATTTGATTAATTTGTCGAGTTTAAGAACGATGCGAATATGGAAGCTGTTTTTAGTAGCAGTCTACTGCTCCTTGTGAAAGAGTTGGTCCAGAGAAATACTGGCACCTTACCTAGTTCTGTCACAAAGTCTTTCTGTCGAAGGGTTTTGCTGGTGGCTGGTTTTGTTGTCAACTTATGTCACAGGGTGTCGGGCGCAGTGGCAGTGCCCCTCAGATCTTTGTGATTTAAAGCTCTGAGTAACACTGCAACTGTCCCGTCACTTAGTATAATAAAAAAAATGAAAATAGAGAGAGAAAAGAGTACACCGAATTTTGGAAACTGGTACTTGACTGTAAAAATGTTCCCAGGCGCTGGTAACGTTGTTCGCATCAACGTATCTTTATAAATCACCGTATTCCAAAATGTAACAGCAATAGGCTTCGCTTTTCGCTTCATGCATTGAGCATAGCATAGCCATTTGCAAACCCAGTTTGTATAAAATAGTAAACAGTTTTTCTCAATATCTTTTTTCTTATAATATCAACTGACGGGACGAACAAGTCGTGCGCCTGATGGTAAGCTATACGCCTGTCCATAACAGTTGCAGTGCCACTGCACCTATCACCGTGGGACATAAGTTGACAAATCACAAGAGCCTGTAATTTCACCAGCACCCTTCTAAACCGGAACACAATAATGTTGACATTACTGCTTGGCGACAGAAATAGATAAGGTGGCAGCACTACCCTGGACGAACTCTTTCACAGGGAGCTTCTAGTGCTACTAAATGTTACTCTAATGTTACACTAAGTTTTAAATAAACGTTTCGATATAATTTTGCTTTTGTGTTAGGAACATAGCAGACATGTATGTGGCCCAAAGGAAAAAAAGGTTGAGTATACCTGGCTTGATAGTTAGCAATAAAATCGGTTTTGAATTTCGTAATTAATGGTACGAAATACTCGAAATAACACATTTTTATGCTTATACGAAGAAGTTAAAACCTACCACAAGCTTACCCACCAATCAACTCGAAGGTTAAATCGGTCTATCGTGGTTATTCAAGTAACTGCTTATTAAACTACAAGCAGTTAAGTTTCGCTGGCGGTGAACCCTTTGTTTAGTCGAGTGGTAATGTATTAGAACTAATTCGAACGCCGAGGTTAAGTGTTTTAATAGATTATAATAAAGCATGGGTGTTTAATTTTTAATCTATTTGTAGCTTTTTAACCGACTTTAAAAAGAGGAGGTTCTCAATTTGATTGTCTTTTTTTGTATGTTACGTGATAATCGATTTCGATATTTTTTTTGTTGAAAAGGGGTACCTCAGCAGTAGACCCATTCAAATTTTAAGAAATTAGGGGATGAATAAGGCTTATTAGATTTCCACCGCTTTCCGTTAGCCGATTTCAATAAAACTTGGCAAATAGATGTAATTCCACAAACTTTAGAGGCATGGTTTTTTTTTTAAGTTATATATTATTTATTTGGAAAGGTAAGTAGTGATATAAATATACAACATCGATCAGTAGATCTTTTGTTCTATGACTTTTTAAAAACATACTTAGTAAATTGAAGAAAAATAAACATTGATGTCTTTGCTGTACCCATCTGACACTTTTTAGATCTCTATATGGTTAGTTCAACAAACATGCAAGCGTCTTCCCCGACGACCCCCAATCCTGCGTTTTGCACAGAGCTATTACCGTTTAGAGAGATCTATTAAAATATTTTTATTTTTGAATGAACTCCTTGAAATAGAACTCTTCGTGCAAGAAGTACTGCCACTTAACCTATACGAGTCGTCGAGTAGTAACGTTAGCATTACTGCATTCAGGTTTTGAAAGGTTAAGGGTGCTGGTGAAATTACAGGCACGTGAGACGAACCAAACCTAAATGGGTGATGAAGTACTTTCATAGATTTCTCATAGATGGCGCTACGACTAAAAAGTCGTTGAAAACCGAATACAAAGACCCGACAACTAATTTCACAAAAAATAATTGAATACAAATGTAGTCACACGGAACTTGTCAATTTATTTGTCAAGGTGATGGACGCAGTGCCCCTCAGATCTTTGTGATTTAAAGCTCTGAGTGGCACTGCAACTGCTATGGACAAGCGTGTCATTTACCAGCGCCATGTTCGTCCCGTCACAAGGTATCTTAAAAAACCTGCATATATCGCTACGCTCTTGACAAACTTATTTCCCCGTCTTCAGTCGCATCTGTCTCCTCACACATGCCGATTCAATCTTCATAACCTGTTTTTTTGTTAAGGACATCCAAAACTGATCGAGGTATATAAGGCGAGGTGCATACGACGACCATGATGTAAACGACAAGCAAGCGTTAGCCATTTCCAATTTACATGTGGAAAAGTAAGTAGAAATTGTGTTTTTTCTTCACTTTGAAGGAGTTTTAATTTAAGGGATATTTGTCAAGCAAGGGCCTACACGTGCGCCAGCGTCGGTCACGACAGCCGCCTCTACCCGTGTCTCAACTCTTGCGCAAGCAGTTTATATTACATGTGATAGATGATACAAATAAATCACGGGAGATTAATACCGCTGCTACAAATTACTTAAATTTCTCATATGGAAATAAGTTCTTGTTTTGGATTAAATTACATTGTTCACTGGTTTGTTTAACATGCAATGTAAAATAGTTCACCATGGCAGTCTCTAATAGTCCCCAACTGAACAAGAGCCACTTTTGAAAAGTTTAAGGAAAGTAATGCCATCTTTAGGGTATACGCTTTTAAAGTTTTTTTACGATTTTAATGAGTACATGTAGTGGTTGTATTCATAACTGATAACTGTTAAAAGCTGCCTAAATTAAGTATGTAACTGTATAAAAGTAGATATTGATACATTCACAATTTTCAAGAGTCACGGTTCGTGTATAGCACGGCAATGACACGATCGTCGATTGACAGGCGCACGCGCAGTTTCGTTAGTTATCTATAAGTCAGATGTATCGATCTCTGTATGGAATGTACGATGTGACATTGACGTGAGTATAGAATTGTGATGTTGCGTGACGGAGTTTTTTTTTTATAAAATTGTGGATGGCAGTGCGTGGAGACGACTAAGAGTTCATACATCGCCTTTAAGAAAGAAGTCGAGGGTTTGAATCCTTTTAAAAGTATAGTAATAATGTGCTAAACAACCACTCAAATTACCTGGTCTCAAACTGGGATATTCCCTGTACAAAAATAACGAAATTCACTCCAAGGCACTAATCCGAACAGCCCCATATCTTTCTACATTAATTTTAACTATAGTGACTCTCCCTACCGACCCGTAGTCCCCAGACCCCCGCAGACCCATTACTGCGTTCCAGTTCTGAAGGGTAAGGGTACTTGAAATAAAAACTGAATAAGGTTGCATTAGTGTAACCAGTCGAAACGGTAAAAAATGGCTATAATTATAATAGGCGTCCCGGTTTGGCAATTTTGGTTCAAATTTTTTAGTACCAATAAAGCTCGTAATGAAAGAGATAGTCCAGGGAAGTACTGCCACCTTAAATATTTCTGCCGCCAAGCACTAATACTCACATTACTGCATTTCGGTTTTGAAGGATTAAGGGTGCTGGTAAAATTACAGGCACATGGGACTTATCACAGTGCCACTAAGATCTTTGCAATTTAAAGCTCTCAGTGGCACTGCGACTGTTATAAAACAAGGCGTATCGCTTTACCACCAAGTACACGACTTGTTCGTCCCTTCACTTGTACCATAAAAAAGAAGTTTATTTCCCAAATTGGGACCCCCATCATCCGTTGGGCCACCGAAGTCGTAAAGAAAAGAAATCGAGGTCGTAAAAAACCAGCATGTATTTTACTTATAATTTTAATATCTACGTTGTGTACATTTGAGAATAAAGTGCAATACCTCTCGCTAACGGCGAAGAAAAAGATCTTGCTGAAGCCTGCACATCAAAGAAGGTTCACAACGCATTTAAAACTAATAGAAATTCCCACATTGCATTCTTTTTATGTAAAGAAGGAGGCAAACAAGCAGACGAGCCCCTTGATAGGAGGTGGTCATCGTCGCCCATGGACATTTGCAATATCCGATGAGCTACCTATGCGTTGCCAGCCTTTGAGAGCCCTGTAAACACGCTTTTTGACGAACCCCGTATCATAGCGCAAAGGAAATACTTCAGGAGGAAGATCATTCCACATGTTGCAGGTTCGAGGAAGGAATGAACGAAATGCCCGCGTGGTCTTACAATGCCAGGCATCTAAGATGTGGGGATGGACTCTACTCGTTTGGCGGGAGGTGCGATGGTAGAAACGAGACAGTGGCACCAGTTCGAAAAGTTCTTCAGAGCACTCACCATTATAAAGACGATAGAACACACACAGACAGCCATCGTCTCTACATACCGTCTGTGAGTTTGGAATCATCGATAATACGAACAGCCCTACGTTGGAGTCAATGTATCAAGGTGGTATTTGGGAGCTCCTGCCCAGAGATGCGAACAATACTCCATATGGGGACGTATTTGTGTTTTATATAACATTGTGCCTGCAAGGCGACTATAGTCTAAACCCTCTCCTTGGGAGTGGCTTGTGTTCAGCAGTGGGAGGTGTAAAGGGTTGACGATTATCGTCGTGTCGATGAATGCGAAGTAGTAATTTATATAAATTATTCACAAATATGTATAATGTACAAGTATATCTTCGTGCGCACCTCCATGATAATTTACTTGTCGGTAAGCCACAAGCTTGGAAGGTCGTCGACATTTATTAAGTACCTTATGGAGCAAATTATGGTTGTTGTATAGATTATACGAGTAACACATCAGTTATAGGTACGTGTCTTGTCAATATAAAATGCATATATTCGTTACTAATAGTTTTTTTTTATAAATGTAAGTGGTTTTGTAAAACCAGTGAAGCCAAGAGGAATCTTACTGTTAAATTGAGCAAACTTGTAGAATTTGAACTTCAAGTAGCGTTTCTAGTACTTAGGTTTTCTGACTCGAATTTATACTGGTTCCTTATTAATAATAAATTATATTTATAAAGAACAGATTGAACGTGAAAATTTATTACTAAATTAAAATTTTATAATTAACGTTTTTTTGAAAAAAAAATGCTATTTAGACACGAAAAACTTCTTTCATTTCCAATTTGTTACAATCGCGAAAATCTTAATAATAACAAATGGTAATAAATTTATTCGTTTAAAGTTTCAACGTTACAAAGTATAAAATATACACCATACATAGTACACCAAAAATCAAAACATATGACAGCTGGAATTCGATATGATTTTTAACCGACTCAACAAAAAAGGTTAGAGGTTATACGTTTGGCTGCATGCATGTTTTCAGATATCTCCGTCAATTGTGAACCGATTTTGGAAATTCTTTTTTTGTTTGAAAGGGTGCACTCGCGTGGTGGCCCCATTGTCACCAAGCCACACTCTAACTAGAGGATCCCATTAAATTCTAGAAAATTCCCCAAATTTTATAGACATTTGTGTGTATTCACCAATTTCTCCATCAATTGTGCACCGATTTTGAAAATACTATTTTTGTCTGAAAGGGTATACTCTCGAGGTGATCTCTGATGCCGTTCCGGGTTAGTTTCGGCTATCACAAATCACTAATTATTTTCAAGAAATAAAAGTCGACTTTTCATTTGACACAATACATGTAATCCACAAATCACCGTCGCCATGACAACCGGAAAAGAAAGTATAAAATATACAAAGGAGTCCGTAACAGTCCCATTGTCACCCAGAAGTCAGATGCAGATGAGGGGATCCCATGAAAATAAAAAAGTCGGTTTTTTCAATGAAAAGTTATAATTATTACCATTGACTTACAATTATATGGACGTCGGGTCCGCGCTAAAAAGTGTCCGCACTTGTAAGGCGCTAAAATCGTATACAGAGCGCCAAACTCCGCTTTAGTCTTCATTTGTTCTACTGACAGCGCGATACTGCGATGACATTACAATTTAAATTTCGAATAGGTTGGACTTGGGACATTTTTTTCGTGGTTTTTGTATTAGACCCGTCGTCCATTTATTTGTAAGTCAATGATTATTACTCTTTCTTTAACATTTTTTATTACCCGTAGCAAATCTAAACAAATCACATACTTCTTATTAGTTATTTAAAAGTAATTATTAGTTACGCAACTCTCCAACCGGGTAATAAACATATCATTTCGATAATAAGACCAATTAGTAGCATAATATCGAGTGTAGTATCTAATCTGTGACTATAAGCTTATGAAGCCCACTCTCCGCCCACAAGTGGACCTCTCGCCCACTGTCTGCGACAATACAAGCCTAACATATAGACTCCCTTAAAATATTTACATAAATTTGGATGCAGAACGATAGCTATCTCAGTTTCTAATAAGAACATATTGGTTAATTATTAAAAATAAAAACTCAATATGGTTGCGTGGGTAGTGTAACCAATCAAATAGTCAAAAATGGTGAAAACTATAATAGGCGTCCCGTTAGGTAATTTTTGGTTCAAGTTTTTTAGTAGTTACACATTACTGTGCTTCGGTTTTGAAGGAAGAGAGTGCTGGTGAAGTTACAGGACCTTGTCAACTTATGTCTCAAGGTGACAGGCCTCGGTGGCCGTCCTTCAGATATTTGTTACTTAAAGTTCTGAGCGGTACTGCAACTGTTATAGACAGGCGTTTTAAAGTAAATGGACTTGAGTAAATTCAGCTCTGGATCACATATTGGCTTTAATGTAACTTGCACATTGAATTTCAATTTGTAAAACCGAGGAAAACTTTACTTTCGATGATAACAATATTTTTGTGTTCTAGCAGTATAAGAATAAAAATGTAAGGTCGTAACTATAAAATGTAACTCGAATTATATCTCGGTAAGTGTGATTAATTGGAAATTATCTGTCATTATTTATAATTACCGAAATTTAAAATAAACTTATTACTTTTACAAATAAAACATCGCCAGCCGGGAATTAACTTTTTAGGGTTCAAATACGAAATCGTCGCCTCAAACTCGTATCTTAAAACACAAAGTTACTAAAGAAATGCCAAAAATGGATTATATGTACAAATTTTGCACGATGGTTTGACATCACAATTCCTTTATATTCACACATTGACTTTTGCCTATTCTTAAAGTAATGCATCCAAATTAACACCCTTGATAAGAAGTTTAATATAAATAGAAAGTTTTGCCATCTCCTGAATCACTCTTTATAAGATACGAATTTAAGAAAGTAAGGCGTCGATATATTATTCAATGGGAAAACAGCAGCAGTAACAGCAGGAGTAGCGTGAGATGCGGCGAGTGCCAGAATGTTCGATTTGCATTTTTGAGCTTTTTCGGCACCCTCCTGTAGGTTTAGGTTAGGTTAGTATATGAAAAAGCTGAATTTCTTTGCTTTCCCAATTGCAGTTATTAATAACTACCGGTAAAATCATTGACTTACAAATAAATGGGCGACGGGTCTAATACAAGTCATCCTATTTAAACGTAGTGACATGTAAAGGAATATGAAAAAGCTAAAACGTTGAATTTAAATTGTAATGTCATCGTAGTACTGTCTAATTTTGCTTGCTTCGCTGTCAGTCGAACAAACGAAGACTAGAGCGTGAATGACGCTCTGTATACGATTTTAACGCCCTATAAGTTGGGACACTTTTTAACGCGGACCCGACGTCCATATAATTGTAAGTCAATGGGTAAAATAGACTAATTTTACAGTTTGTATCACATTTACCAGGTATTATTAATATTTATCATATTAATTACACTTACCGTAACATAAATATTGCATTTATCTGATCTATAGCTACTGATAATTGATCCAGGTTAAAAACTAATTAACATTTTAAAGTCCATGATCGATTCTAATGTCAGTAGCTATAGATCAGATAAATGCAATATTTATGTTACGGTAAGT
>NW_020653854.1:25734576-25770734 GCF_003589595.1 Hyposmocoma kahamanoa
TACATGACAGGCAAATGACTCCACTCCACCTGATGTTAAGTGGAAAGTGGTATCCAAACGCGAAGGAACCTAGTGCAGCGATGGAATCCTCACTGCACTAGCCACCTCCACCCTGTCTGCCTACAATATGCCTCTTCACGCCTCGTTTGAAGGACCCCATATCATAAGAGGGAGGGAAGACATGTGCCGGAAGGGAGTTCCATTTGTCAACCGTGCGGCAGAGAAAGGAGCCACCGAACCTTTTAGTACGCGATGGAATTCGGCAGGTAGTGAAACGGTGACTACGAAGGCCAGCACGCGTGGTTCTGAGCAGGAACGGGGAAGGGGGGATGAGGTTAAACAGCTCTTCAGAGCACTCACCATGGTACATGCGGTAAAAGGCGCTAAGCGATGCAACATCTCTACGCAGTTGCAGAGGTTCAAGGCGTGATGAGACCTCTTCGTCGCCTATAATTCTAGTAGCACGACGCTGTAATTTATCCAAGGCATCGAGTAGGTACTTGGCGGAGCCGTCCCACAAGTGCGAACAATACTCAACGCAAGACCGGACCTGTGTTTTGTACAGCAGGCATAACTGGTCCGGCGTGAAAAAACGTCGCACCTTGTTCAGGACTCCGAGTTTCCGTGAGGCTGTTTTGATCACAGATTCGATGTAGCTCCTTGGATTCAAATCACAGCAGATTTCCATACCGAGCAAGGTGAAACTGCTCCGAGGTGAAAGTGCTGTGCTCATCAGAGAAGGCATGGGAAGGAACGGCGACAATTTTGTTGTTAACGCGCAAACCTGTGTTTTCTTGGCGTTGAACTCCACAAGATTACTGGATCCCCATGCAGATATGAGGTCCAATATCCTATTGAGCTCAACGACAAGATCAGATCGCTCTCTGTCAGTATCGGCGCGCCCAGCTGCGGGGAATCCATGATATCCCCCATGAACAGTGCTATCATCTGCATAACAATGAATATTCCCAAGTGGAAGCATATCATTGATATGCAGAAGGAAAAGCATGGGAGATAGGACGGATCCCTGCGGTACGCCGGCGTTCACATTCACGAACCTCGAAATGCTGCCGTCAGAAACGACGCGAATTCTCCGCTCACGAAGGAAATCGGCAATCCAGCTGCATAACTGGGCTGGCAAACCGTACGCCGGGAGCTTGGAGAGAAGAGCTTTGTGCCAGACCCGATCGAACGCTTTGGCTATATCGAGGCTAACAGCCAACGACTCGCCACGTTTGTCTATAGCATCACCCCAAATATGCGATAAGTACGCTAGAAGGTCACCCGTTGATCGTTTCGGACGAAACCCATACTGCCGATCATTAATTATGGAGTGATCTTCTAGGTATTGGGTCAGTTGTTTATTAAGGATCCGCTCTAAAATCTTGCATATTATGGAAGTAATGGCTATGGGACGGTAATTATGCGGGTCTGATCGGTCGCCTTTTTTGGGAACTGGTTGCACATTAGCCTCTCTCCAAGAGTCCGGCACACGACCTGAAGAGAGCGACAGACGATACAGTCGCGTTAGCACGGGAGTCAACTCAGCTGCGCAATTCCTAAGTACAATCGCTGGGATACCATCAGGACCACTAGCTTTCCGGACGTCGAGAGACTGCAGCTGCGTACGCACATCGCATTGTCTGATACGAATATCAGACATCGTGTAGCCACAGTGAGGTAGAGTTGGTGGCTGTGCGTTACAGTCGTCGAGACAGGAGTTAGCCGCAAACAGATTTGCCAAGAGGTCGGCTTTATCTTGCGGCTTGTGGGCTAGATTGCCGTCAGAATATCTCAGCGGTGGCAGCGAGGGCTGGCAGAAGTTCGACGCAACGGCTCTGGCCAGACGCCAGTAACTACGACTACCAGTGGGATGCGTCAGGAGTTCTTGGCCAACTCGTGCGACGCGCTGAGCATCCGCTCTGATGTACGCTCTTTTGCAAGACCTGGTGGCATTATTGTAGGCTGTTTTAAGTGAGTTCGTATTGGGATCGTCTGAAGCTAGACCCCTGATCCAAGCGCGGTATGCAGTCTGTTTGTTCTCAACAGCCACAGCACACTCACGGTTGAACCAGCGGTTGCGCCTCCCTTTACTGACGAGATCCGAATGCGGGATGTGGTATTCCATCCCGATTAAGATCTCATCAGCAACGGCAGTCGCGCTAGCTGTTGGATCCACCTCACTAAAACAGCGCTGCCGCCAGGGAACGGATGCAAAATAGTCCCGCATACCGTCCCAATCTGCCGACGCATAATGCCAAATGCGGCGTTTAGCCACAGTAGGTGGTGGTGGCAGTAACGTTGCCACTTTAGTGGATATCAAGCAGTGATCCGAAGTGCCCAGAGGGGCTTGGACCACCACCCGATATCCAGCCGGGCGAGACGTCAGCAGAAGGTCCAACAAAGAGGGCGCGTCACCAACCCTATCTGGAATCCGGGTGGGCTGGTTTACCAGTTGGGTTAAATCGTGTGTGAGAGCGAATGTGTGGGCAGTTCTTCCAGCATGGTCAGTTTTAGAGGAACTTAACCACGACTCGTGGTGAGCATTGAAGTCCCCTAAAAACACCAATTCCGCTGTAGGAAACTGCGCCTGCGCGTCATCTGCCGCCCGAGTAAGGTGGTCCATGAGACGAGTTGTCTCCATGTCGCCGTGGTGGGATCTGTAGAGGCACATGTAGACACGGCAATGACTGCCCAGGTCAACATGTACCCCAAGGATGGAGAAGGAGGGGTCCTCCAAATGACGCAGACGGCGACAGCAAACATCTGCCCGGACAAACAAGCAGACCCCAGCTTTCGCTTTGAAGGACTCTTCAAGCATATAGCCAGGGTAATTCAAGTAGCTGCTGTCAGCCGGGCAGAGTATTTGCGTCTCCGTAAGGAACAGCATTTCTGGTCGAGCCGTCTCAAGATGTTGATGGACGGCGTGGATGTTACTGTGGAGTCCTCGAATGTTCGTGAACTCCACCTTAAAGAGCGCTTTAGTGGTGGGGGTGTGCACCGCTGTACGACCAAAATTTGTACTTTGCGCTAACATGTTGGAGGGAAAAAGAGGCGTGAAGCGAGAAAACAGTGCCGCGACACAAGCGGTCAAATCGCGGGGCCTGCTTCCCCAGAGACTTGCCTACAGACAAGTTGCGCTGATCCGCCGGACGGAAGGGCCCCCGAACCCCCCCGGGAATGGCCGCCGGGACCCCACCTCCCGGTCACCAACCGGCACGACGAACCACACCGAGATTATGCGCGGCATGGTGAGGCAGCCTCACGAGCTGGTTAAGCACGCTTGGGCCCCTGTACTGTACCGCGGGCGGCCAGCGGAACAACCGTTTCTACGGGTCTCCCTGGCCGGCGGGTCAATGCAGTTGTCCTGGCACTGGTTCGGCGGAAGCCTCCACAGACCACAAATGTCGCGGCAGCGTTGCCTCGGGCTCTGGTTGTACGCTGACTGATCCCGGAACGCATCCGACTAGCGAACACTTGGCGGGTTTTCCATCATGCGCACGGTGGTCACTAACCAGGCGGGTTTTCAAGCCCTACCACCAGTGGAGCAGCTGGTTGCTCAATATCCCTTAGTCGCCTCTTACGACACCCACGGGAAGAGAGGGGCGGTGAATTGTATTCTAATCCGTCACCGCACGGTTAAACACGGGTAAAGCACGGTTGTTTGAGCATATTACTGATTAACGTGACATTTTGTGGTTTGTCCATTGCTGACATTTGATACAAACCAGATTTAGGAGCTAATTACAAGGGACTGCATGCTTAATGTCATCCATCACGTAAAAAATAATTGAAATGACATTTAGGAAATGAAACTATTTTTCCGGATTTAAATCGCGTATAATTGTTTTTTCAAACAAACCAACGTTTCAGGCCCTTTACAGGTCCCATGGTCACGGTTGACTGAGGTGATACAGTCATCAACCAGTTATATCTAATATTAATGCGAACCACCCTATTTTTTCACTACAGCTACAAAAGTTGTTAATGAGGAATTTATACCTCAATTTTTAATTTTACAAAGAAACATTCCTATTTACGCTACATTACGTTTTACAAATTATTTTATGTAATCCTCCTATTTTTTTTAAATTCCTATGTGTAATAATCCCTATGCGTAACAGTCTCGAAAACCTGAGAACTCTATATGAAATGAATATTTCTTTCATCTATTAGTTTGCGATGTGCAATAATAATAATAATGTGACCAATCAGTTTCATAGTCAGAAGGTCGATATTTGAGCAAATTACCCTCCTTTTTTTTAATGACGAACTAGTCGTGCGCCTGGTTGTAAGTGACACGCCTTTCCATAACAATTTCAGTCCAACTCAGAGCTTTAAATAACAAAGATCTGCGTACTGTCTTTGTACCCGTCACCCTGAAACAAATTGATAAGTCCCAGGTGCCAATAATTGCATTAGGACCCTTACTTTTCCAAACGCAGGAACGCAGTACTGCTCGTATTACTAGTTAGTGGTGGCAGTACTTCCCTGGACGAACTCTATCACAAGCTATACTGAACTATACATAAACCGACACACGCTACATATTTTGAAACAACACACGCGTTCTTTTATTTAACTCTTTGTTCCAAGTTGAAATACGTCAGCTGAACAAATAAATGTGATGGTTCATACAACATTTGGCCACGCCGTGTCGCCTACGTGATGCCCACGTTACCCCGCGGGGTCAACGGAAGCCTTAATTACAACATAAATCTAAAAGAAATGGACATGCCTGGTGTAATCATTTTGATGTAATTAGTACAGTCTTAACTATGTAGGCGTTAATTGTTACTGATGTCCATGCGGAGATCCGTTAATTTTTCATTCATATGATTCTAATTTCGTTCAAGATTATGATTTGTTTCAAGTGACAGGATAAGCAAGTCGTAAAGGATCTGAGGACCAGCGCCAGTTCGCTAGGGACATAAGTTGTCAAGTTCCATGTGCCTGTAATTGCATCAGAACTTTTACCCTTTGAACTCGAAATCCAGTAAGGGAGAGCGGGCTGAACGTTCCGATTTTCAAATAATTTGCAGTTTTATACTGAAAATAAAGGATTTGATTGTCAACAAGTGGAAATGTTGAATAAATGTTTATCGCTTTTTGTAATAGCATAGTCACTTCTACTAATATCGCAATAGTCTTTTCCATAGAGGCTAATTTTTGACTAATTTCGGAGCGGAACATTCAGCCCCGCTTTGGGGCGCGTTTTGGGGGGCCTTTGAGGCAAATTGTTCCGCGTAGATTATGACAAACAAAGATTTTTTTAAATAAAACCACCTATTTTATAATTGTATGTATGTAATGTTTATATTATGCACAAGTAATTTGAAAAAAAAAAACAACTACATTCTTATTCATCAGTAATATTATTCATCGCTCATTTCTTTATCTGAATCACAGTTAAGACACATAAGTGACTCTATCATCTTGTCTAAATATTTGAAATGAGCCCGTTTGTAGTTTGGCATCCTTAAAACAAAGAAAAATTGTCATAAAAATTTTAAGTATGATTGCATGTCAATTGGGGACGTTGTTCCTAGGAACAACCAGCCCCTCCAGGTAGGAACTTATAGCCCCAAATTACGTTTTTATACGAAGACTGACATACCGGCAAAGTAACAGAATCAATCAAAAAATTCTCAAACAATAAGATTCCTTACTAATGTCACTACAATTTAGAAAAGTTACGTATGTAATCGACCTATAATAAACAAAGACAGACCAAAAAAGTTAAACAAGAAAAAATTTACTTACGTGATATTTTGTATACACGTCGTCGCCGGACTGGCTGCCGACAAGACGCATTACCTGACGCTTTAACGACGCGCTTCATTGCTACATTTTTCCTTGCAAAGTGAGTGCTGTGAGAACAACTTACCCCGGGAACTACCAGCCCTGGTCTCCCCTAATGCTCAAGTTAAAATACAGTTTACACGTATTTTAGTATTCAAGACACCAGGTAATGGGACGAATAGGTCGTGCGCCTGGTGGTAACTGAACAACCTGTCGATTAGTTGAAGTGTCGCTCAGCACTTTAAATCACAAAGACCTGAGGGTCACTGCCACTGCACCCATCACCCTGAGACATAAGTTGACAAGTCCCATGTGCCCGTAATTTCACCAGCACTCTTACCCTTCAAAACCAAAACGCAATAATGCTGACATTACTGCTTGGCGGCAGAAATTAGAAATTAGCATTTCCCTGAACGAAACCATTTACAAGGAGTTCTACCGCTACTAAACTAAGTGTAAGTTTTTGCTAAGTTCAGACAAAAAACCGCACGCGTGACTGATGGTTTTTATGGATTAACTTAGATTAATAGAGCGTTTAGAGACTAAAACAGTTTACATTTATATAATTTTACGACTTCGGAGCTCCATCGGTTTGCTCTGTGGGCATGTGAGATGATGAGGTTCGATTTCCAGTAAGACCAATTTGGGAAATGACCTTTTCTGATTTTGTTCTGGTCTGGGTGCTTTCGGTAGTACCCTGGAGTGAACTGTTGCTCTGGTATTCACAGGACAGGGCATTTCCTTGTTATGAGATAGGTAATTGGAGTGGATGTTTGGCGGATTATCTTTCTTTTATTATTATTTTTTTATTAAAATAAGTGCGCTTTTGTCCTCTATCTCACCTGATGGTAAGTGACAATAAGGTTGACGATGTAGCATGCACACCTAAATAATGCCTATTCACTTTCGCTTTGAAAAGGTCCCAGTTATATCGTCCGGGGAACAAGTCCGCAACCAGGGAATTCCACTCCCTAGCCGCTCGTCATATAAATGTGGAGGCGAAACGCTTCGTGAGAATCCTGGGAATATCCACAACATAGGGGTGGAATTCCAGCGCATATCTAGTCTCCCGATTATAGAAAGGGGAAGGCGGAATCAAGTTATGCAATTCCATCGTACACTCTCCGCGATATATCCTGATATATGAATATAATCTTTGTAGAGACTAACTACTAACCTACTAAAAATCTACCAATCCTGTACCCATAACCTTTACTCGCAGAAAGCCTTAAAGCCAGGCTGTTACAATGAGTAATACAGCGTGCAGATCATGAAGTCGATATAGCGCTAACTAAGCTCGCACGTGCGCGGGCGCCGGTCACGAAAGGCAATGGCGACAGCACCGGGCGGGGCTGTCTTTGTCTTAGTTCAAAATGGTTCTAGTTAATTGGTATCTCCACGACGACAGACACTTTGTTTGCCGTTATTTCTGTTTTTTGAAAAGATTTTAAGTAGATTTTAATAATCTATTGCTAGACATAAAAGGCCATATCATTATCAACATAGAGTTGTCGGTCGATTTCTGTGTAGTGGCGATTGTACAGTCGCCTAAAAGTTCGTCGCGTCAGGGAGGCCTTACTTCCCTTGTTTGCTCTCCTGACTTACTTAAACTAGACTACGGGAAGGACATAACCATGGCCAACATTACAAGCACAGGGTTGCACCCGTACGGAATATGTTGTTCAAAACGGGCTATATACATAAATATGCTCACATTCATAATTAACAATATTTATTAAAAACAAAACCAATTTAAAAGTTAATGCAAGTTAGTAAAATAATACGAAAAGAGCTGTGCGAGTTTCATATAAGCAAAAGAACATTATTTTATTGATAGGAAGGACTTTGAAAAAGTTTACCGTATCTATGGACCTCTTTTCGCTACAATTTTTAACCGCCTCCGTGGTTTTAACGGTTGCCATACTGGACTGCCACGCAGAGGTCCCGCGTTCGTTTCCCGGGCCGAGAGACATATTTGTAAGGTAACAGGGTTTTCCTAGTAATCCTTCCCAAATGTTTTATAAGCTAAACAAATATACTACAACGTCTTCAAAGCGTATTGTTGCAAAAACTACCTACCTGCCGGCATCCTGTGCATTGTACGAGTACAATAGACCGATTTGTATGAGTTTGTATTTCGTATGGAGACGATGCATTGTTTTCGAATTCATAACGTTTTGTAGGCACTTGATAGTTTGGTGTTGACAACAACAAAGGATACTACAGAAACTACGGCTTTTGATGCAATAACCAGTACATACGGACATACAGTCATCATTGCCTATCGCCACTTTGCACGATCCTGTAAAATTTTCCTTGCCTCACGTACATTGATCAATCTTTTCACACAAACCCTTTTTCCAGCCAATTCTCACTAGATGTTCCGACCTTTTCAACCGACTTTAAAAAAAAGTTTGATGATCTTTTTTGTGAGAATACCTTAGTATTGGTCCCATTTAAATTTGATGAAATTAATCCACCTCTAAGGGTGGCAAGTAGGGGATGAATCCAATTTCGCGCATGTTCCGGTAACCGATCGTTAATTTTTAGTTTCAGTTTGTATTTTGATTATGTACATATAAGCAAAGTTGAAGGCGGTTCCCTTTTTTTTTAATAAAAATTCTTAAGAACATTCTCGATTTGATCTGAAAACATCCTTCCTTGTCCTTCTTTCTACAATGTTGCTTTTCACGTTGCACTCTGCTGTCATTCACCCGCTTCATGTGCCTTAACCACAGCAACTACCCTTCTCTATTTTTGTCACTGTCTTTAAAACCATATTAGCCGACTTCGGCGTTCAAATAACGAGATTGAGGATGCCCTTAAAAGACGATCAAAAATATCAAAAACAAACGGGCGTAAATAAAAACAAAGAATGCGAATATCTGTGCTGAATTATTATTACACTTTTGCAAGTGATAGTACATAATAATCAAAGCTGTTTATTATTCTTGTCTTCAATTTATCATTGATTTTAAAGAGTTTTTATTAAAAATATGTCAGTGGGGCTACGAGCCCAAAAAATTACTCGTTAAAACTAAGGTCGTTGGTTCCACCATCTAAGTGGGGACATGAGTACTTGAAAATCCTACTGGAGCCACTAGTGGAACCAAACAGTGGGTTCAACAGGCCTAAAGGCAAAAAAATGAGTCCGAAGTGAAGCTAGTGGAGATTCCAGTCTCTGTCTACTCCAGCGGAAGACGAGCATAATCTATGTACGTAATAAAAATAGTGATAAAACCAAGTAAACCGGAACATATGTCACGTTCACTCCGTGGTGCATATTCTGTAGGGCAGAGGCGGAAATGCGTGACCAATTTTATCTGACCGTATTATATCCGGTAATTTAGCTATTACAAAATAGACGCTGTCGAGTAAAGGGATGGGAAGAGAGCAGTTGGAAAATAATGGGATAATTTGATGAGATTTTGTTTGTTGATAAGTCGAGTGTTGTGATTTTGAATTATAAAACAAGTAGTACGTAATAAATATACCTACTAGTACCTACTAGTGCTTTCATCTTCATCAATTTAATTCACTAAACACGTGAGAAATGTTTTGTATCCAACGTTACATTGTCCATCACCTGACAAATTTTCGTAAGTAACATTTGGTGAAAATATCATGATAAAGTACTCGCACTATTAATAAGTTTTTCTTTTTATAAAAAAGATCATTGTTCGAAATCAAACAAAAAATTGCTAAAGAATAATTATTACGTTTACAATATACGGACTCCGTACTAAATATAAGAATAGCCATTATAAGCCTTTTAGAAGGTTTTACAACTTTAAACTTAAACAGAAACGGATCCGTGCCATATGCCTCCGTTTGTTATGCACCCAATCCCATGTGCCCCCGTTAAAAGAGATTACCTTCTAAGACCGTCCTTTTATACAGAAACAGTGACTTTGAATACAATAGCCTTTATTGTCAGGAGAAAAAAAGCGAACGGAGAGAATAAGAAAACTTGCAAAATTGTGACCCACATAAAAGTTTAGAAACTGTTTAAATGTTCCATAAAAAATGGACATTACTACGTTGACGTAGGTTTTTAAATTGAAACATCGAAAAGTGATATTTTGTATACGTAAGATGTGTTCTGGCTATTTAATTACACAAGTAATAAAGGTCTAATAGGCCGGGGAAAAAATCACACCTCGCCTCTCCATTCCATATTGCAGTAGCGCCATAAAACAGTCTGTAAGGCTTCGAAGGCTCTAAACTGTCGTGTAAGCGAGAAGCCAAACCGGTCCTGCAGCTGCGCGTGCGCATAAAATACATCTATAACTATAGTTATGTGTTGTGTATCTCGTTATGGAGGCTATTGTGTATGGCTTAGGCTGACCTCAGACTCTGTAGTACAACAATAAAAAGCACACAGAAGTATACTCATGTGGTAGTAAGTTTTATAGATTATTATAACAGACTTCGTTAAGTATTCATTTGCAATTGAAACTGAAAATTAAAATTTTAAACCTGAGTTTAAATTTAACTACAAAGTTCTTTCAATGTTTTACGTACATAGTTTCGATTTCAATGTATCATGTAATTTAAACGCTACGCCAAAATCATTACTAACACGAAGGGAAAACTTGAATCTTCAAAATATTTAACTAATTTATTTTAAATAAGACTTCAGAACCTCTATTTAAAAGTAAAATGTAAAAACATACACGATTCTATTAAAAGTATCGAAAAATCTTTCCAATATCATTTTACTACCACCAAACGCCATCTATCCGCAGACGGCGGAACTAACAAACCTTTCTCTAATCTTAGTACTTTGCACAATGAGCTAAGGTAACTCTGAGATTAGGAGGTACATAAAGGTACCGAGTTTCCCATTACTCTTGTTTATGGAGGAATTTTGTTTAGACGCAAACTTGCGTGTTTTGTACAGATTAAAGGGATTTTGTATCTACCCGTGAAGGTACAGGCTACAAGTATACAACATACAGGATGATTTATGGACTAGCCGGTCACGAATATAATGAAGAAAACAAACGGTGTCGTTTATATATTTTTTATACAACAGCTTTTTGGAAGGTTTTACAACTTTAAGCTTAAAACAAACAGCAATATATTCGTGCCGTATGCTCCCGTGCTGCCCCCTGTTTTGTAAGAACCCAATCCCACGTGCCCAAGTTAAATTTTATTCATAAATAATAAAGAAATTACATGCAAAATGGTGAGTTAAGTAACTAAAACTGTTTTAAGGGGTATCGTAATAAACTGATTAGGGGTAAAATCGGTAAGATGAGTAACACACAAAAAACAGTCAACTTAAAGAAATTGCATGAAACACAATTTCCGGAATGACACCCTTTGAGTAGTGGAAAGGTAAACGACGTAAAGGGTAAAGGCAATCACCCTGTTCATAAATAATCAATCAGATTTTACGATCAAAAGATTACGAATCTCAGAATTCTGTGACGAATTGTTAAAAGTATAACGTCTTTTGTTTTTCATTTTAAATTTTGGTAATAACACGTTACGTCGCGTCGAATGTACATTGTGATTTATAATTTATGCCCAAAAAGTTTTTCTTTTTTATAGACTTGAAGGAAAACTGAAGAACGGTGTAAAATGTGTACTTGGTACAACAAAATGAATAAGATGTTAAATAGAAAAAATATATGTCGCCGTTGTACTTGGAAAACTAATTACTTATTTCACAAGAAATTTTAAAGAAACGCAATTAAAATTTTAACGACAACTATTTCCTACAAATACCATGGTCACCTGTTAATTGGTAACATAGATTCTACTTAGTACTTATATTGAAATCATAGCGTTACGACGACACGACGGACGTCGCATCGCTCTAACGACGTTATTTTTGCTGCGGTCGTGATGACCTAACCCGGCGACAAAACTTTAAAAGAATTCACCAAAAAAAAAACACATAACCTATAAAAATGATTTCCAATAATGGTATCATTTCCGCTTTTATCAACGTATTTCTAAGTCACGTATGTTTATGAATGTTTCATAGCAATACCTCTAACAAACGGTAAAAAAGTACCAAATACACGTGTGGAATTGGATGATTTAATTCCGCCTTGCCCTTTCCATCATCGGGGGACTAGACATAGGCTGGGGTTCTACTCCTGTTTCGTTACCACATTTATATTTATAGCAACAGCTATGGATTGGAATTCCCTGAGTGCAGATTTTTTCCCTGAACGGTATAATTTTGCCCTTTTCAAGGCGAGAGTGATTAAGCATTATCACAGAATAATAAATACAGCAGAAGTGCTTAGTTTGCGTGACATGTGTGCCAACAGGTTGCGGAGTTCTGCAAACTTGAGCTCAGTCCTTAGTTGCACTTGCAATATTATATATCATATAGTTTTGTATCTTCATACATCTTATTTAAATAAATTTTAAATTTTCTGTTTATTGTAACATTTTTTTGTTACAAGAAATGAAAATAAACCTTGGTGGTCGCTTCAATTCGGTAATGGTATGGAACTTTCAACCATATGCCAACAGAGTAAAGTTTAAATTATATTAACAGTTCAGAATTTATTTCTTTTAAAATTTTGAACTATTTTACGACCAATCATTATCAACATTTCATAGTATTTTAAATAATGAATGTGAGAGGTTTGGCGATAGTGGTTCTGATAGAAATCGAGGCGGAAGGCACTTCCATCGCTTTTTTCTTCCGTGGTCATTATTTAGGTTTGAATGCTCCATCATCGACTTCATCGTCACTTTTCATCAGGTGAGATGGAGCTCAAATGCGCAGTTATTTTTCTATAAAAAATCTCCAACAGCCTGGATGCCAGGATGATGATGGTATCACTTTCCGCTCCACACGTCACACGTCACCTAAATTAGTTCACATCACACGTCAGATCGAAAGATAAGTGGTCAGTAATTCAGAACGAATGCGCTTGGACTGTATCGCCCACATCTATACTTTCACCGATACTCTCTCTAAAGTCTGTTGCTTGAGCAAAGTCGGCGGTTAATTACAAATTGGTAGTTAGTTTTTTGCTAATCTGAGTCGTGCTTTTGGGTACAACTAGTCCGGTACATTTTGAAGTCTTGGTTTCTTTTTTACACTTGCATTCTATCTATAGATAGGCACGTATGAAACATTCAACGCTCTGTTCTTTAAGAGACTGTTTATACTCTTTGACCAAAGGTATAAAACGAATTATTTAAAAACAAAATATCTAACTTTTTACACAATTTTTAAATGGAGTGACTATAGTTATTAAATTTATATTTATCCCAAAATTTGCAAATTTCCTAGCGGGTTAAAGACACGATGCGCTGCCCGCTACCCCGTTAGTCGCCATCGGGCGCTTGTCTGTGTCAAATTTTCTCCACCTGTTGTTATTTTATTCACATTAATTTTCACCACTCAGGTTGCGGAATGCGAGGCGAATTCCTTTTTGTTTCATGAGTATAAAAATGACTGCTGATAAGGGAGAGTGGAAGAAAACTGCATGTTGTGCCGGCCCCACCTAGCGTGGGACATGGACAGGAAAAAGAAGAAGAAGAAACTGCCTCAGTGGCCGAACGGTTACCATCCTGGACTGCCACGCAGAGGTCCCAGGTTCGATTCCCGGACCGGGAGAAATATTTGTATGGCCTACATTTATTTCTCTCGTGAATTTGAGTGTAACTTGTGGTTATCTATGTGTGTGTCCATGGCACCCTTCGACACAGGGTTTCCCAGGTGCGGCGCTATGTTGAGTGCGTGTTCGTTATTATTATTATAAAAATTGCAATACCTTTTGCAGGGTCACGTTCGAATACCTAACCTGACCTTAAGTTTGATGGGATTCTTACTCAACTGAATTGTAGGCTCGTTATTCTCACACAGATATGCCGAACATTCTGTTTTTAGTATTTTTTTCCTAGATCTTGTTACCTTGAGCACGTGGGTCAGTTCTTGAAGATAAGTAGTTAAAATAAAGGTACCAATCAGTAAAAACGATTGCTCTGTTCTCGAAATAGAGCTACTAAATTATAGATTGCAACTTCGACGGTTTAAACTGGCCTATAGATTGCAGGTTGTTAAATATAGACAGAACGAAATCTAGGCTAAGGCTTTACAAGACCTAGAACAAAGGGGTTTTGAAAGGGTTTATTTCTAGTTGCAATCTGAGTTGCTTTTTGATATTTATCTTTACAGATTAATTTTTTAAAGGGAAATAATTGACTACGTTTCAAATTACCGTGGTTTATCAAAAAGAGGACGTTTGAATTAAATATGTCGTTATGAATAATGTATTTTAACTGTCGTTTTTGCTTAGATACGTGGGTTAGTTTACTTTTAGTGCGGTCTTAACTATTACAGGCAAAGACTACGTAATCCATAGACCTCTACTGTTGACTCATGTAATAACAAGTGTATGTTATTGTTAGTACTTTTATTATTAATAATAATAATAACAATCGGCTAGATAACCACCCCAATTACCTGGTTTCAATAATAACATACTCATAGCCCCGCATTAGGGAAACCCTGTATCGCAGGTACCATGAACACACATAGACAATCACAAATTACACCCAAACTTACGAAAGAAACAAATGTAGGCCATACAAATATTTCTCCCGGCCCGGGAATCGAACCCGGGACATCTGCGTGGCAGTCCAGCGTGGTAACGGTTCGGCCACAGAGGCAGTTAAATCCTCAATGTATGGAATTCACTGTGTACTACGAGTACAGAACATCCAGACTGGAAAGCATTAAATGTAGAAAGCGGCCGTTAAAATAGAGATATAATAGAGTTTCCTAAACTGCTTCTGCCGTCAAGCAGTAATGTGGATATTACTGCGTTCTGCTTTTAAAGGGTGGTGGTGAAATTGCAAGCACATGAGACATGTTAAGCCTTGCCTCTCAAGTATTTGCGATTTGAAACTCTTAAATGACACTGCAAATGTCATGGATAGGCATATCGCCTACCACGCGTACGACTTGTTCCATCGCTTATCATAAAAAAACACGGTAAATATAAAGAAAATTTAAAATAATACAAAAACAAGGTATTTAGTAACATTCCGTTACTAAATGCAGTCAAAGTGGCAAAAAGCCTACGGGCACGTAGTGGCATACTTCGCAAGAAACGTGCCAAACGTGCCTAGAGTAAAACTAGCCAAGATATTTAATAACTTGAGATTGCCGCTGTCGAGTCACTACTGGCTGGTCACGCACTGTGGATATATTAATAATTGACACTGTTTTGAATAACCATACAGTGGGGCTCTGTATGGCTATGGTTATAGATTAGGCAAGGTAACTTGGAAGTTAGTGGCTATCCATGGCTGATTACCGACTCAAATGTAATTACGGCAGAAACGCATTGCATAAAAAAAACAAGTAACAAAATTACTAATTCACAACCGGGAAAGTATACGAAAGAAAGTGTTAACTATTACCGTTCACACGTATATTCTAGAGAGGGTATCACTTGTTTTGTTGATATTACAAACATTATATCGTCGGAGATAGAGAGAGACAGGTGCGTATCTCCACTAAACCAAATTTTACAAGTGAATAATTCAACGTCATTACTTTGTTATTTTTGAATAGCTGCTACGGACTGATAATAATAGATTCCGTAAATCGTGTTAATTTGGTTGGCACGACAATTACGCGTATTTGATTTGGCCAATAATTTACCGAAATGGAAACTTATACTCCATTGCTAGTTACGCGTTATTGCACTATGATTTGAACAAGCACATGTCAAATATTGGGCAAAGAGAGATTAGAGAGTGCAGAATCTGCCACGAGGCCGATGAAACTCCTGCCCATCTTCTCACCCAACGTTACCCCCTGATGGGCGTACGAAGCTCCATACTGGGAAGGCACATGGCACAAGCAGAGGATATTAAAGGAGCCAGGAAAGTCCTTCAGTTCTTCAGTACTGTCGGCCTTGGCTCCGAACTGTAATTAGTGGTGATCACAATAGATCAGCTGATGGTCGCAGTGATGAAGGGCTACATATGCCCCGAATGAAGCAACCCTAATAATAATAATCCCAGACGATATATAGCATGGGTTAGCGTGGCTAAGTTCTGGGCCGTGATTATATTAATAATAATAACGCAAACACTCAACATAGTCCCGCACTAGGGAAACCCTGTGTCGCGGGTGCCATTGACATACAAATATAGACAACCACAAATTACACCCAAGCCCACGAGAGAAATAAATGTAGGCCATACAAATATTTGTCCCGGTCCGGGAATCATACCTGGGAACTCTGCGTGGCAGTTCGGCATGGGAACCGTTCGGCCACAGAGGCGGTTAAATATATTATAGTATATATATGTCATCGATATGATAAGAAAATAGTTTTAAAACACAAGTCCCTAAATAAACTTTTTTATTTGGGAAAAACTTTACGATTAAATTTATTTATTTAATAGCACAATATTCATACGAATTTACGAAGTGGTACCAATTAACTACACCTTGCAATGGACTTACAATTTTGATGAAAAAGTATTTATTTATCGAGTGCTTAGGTTTTCGCGATTCTTACACATAGGAAATGAAACTATTTTTCCGGATTTAAATCGCGTATATTTGTTTTTTCAAACAAACCCACGTTTCGGGCCTTTTACAGGTCCCATGGTCACGGTTGACTGAGGTGGTACAGTCTTCAACCAGTTATGTCTAATATTAATGCAAACCACCCTATTTTTTCACTATAGTTACAATAGTTATTAATTAAATACCTTATTTTTAATTTTGCAAAGAAAACATTCCAATTTGCGCTACATTAAGTTTTACAAATTATTTTATTGAATGAATTTTTATTAAGTTCAATTTATTATTAATTATTAATAGAAAATAGAATAAACTAAAACATATTAATTAGTACTGCGGTCTTATGTCTGTTTGGGATTTTTCATTAGAGGAAATACTGGATCTCAAACTGGTGGTACGGAGAAACCATCTTCCCTGTTGAAATTAGGGATTTACAGGTGTAAAGGGCCCAAAACGTCGGTTTGTTTGAAGAAACAAATATACGCGATTTAAATCCGGAAAAATAGTTTCATTTCCTAAGTATTGTTTACTTTACAACATAGAACAACAACATAGAATTTTGTTCTTAACGTTTGTCCGTTAAAATTGTAAACGTCTATTCATGATAAAGGGGGCAATGCGGAGCCGGCTTGTTCGGTAATAAAAAGCTTTATTTCCTTGCGTTATGGCGAAAAAGACGTTGCATGCTTCCGCTCGGGCCACTAACATAAGTCTGTTTCGCCTTTATTACATTAACAAATTATTGGTTAAATTTTTGTCTCTTGTGCCTGTAATTCACTTCACGTATTAAGTTTTATTTTTAGTAGCAGTACCTAGAGCTCTTTGTGACCATTACAGGCACATAGGACTTTTCAACTGGCAGTGCCCCTCAGATCTCTGAGATTTAAAGCTCTGAGCCCCACTGCAACTGTGACAGGACAGGCGTGTCGCTTACCACCAGACGCACGACGTGTTCGTCACATGGTATCATAAAAAAAATGTACATTTTGTTACATGGGGCCTTAGGCGGTTAACCTCAAATTATTTGGACTCTATAGCTAATTAACGAACGACGTGATGTCCTAGTTTAGACTAACCGGAAGCAAACTTGTACGGTAACTGTAACATTGATAAGTTGATACTAAAGATAGCCCTGCCAATATTGTACAGCAGAAAACAGCCGATACCAACAAATAACATGAAAGTCAATAAGAAAACATCGATTTACAACAGCACTGATATTCTAACCTCAATTCATTGGTCTATCTATTTCAATAAAATTATATTACAACGGTCGTCATGCTGCTCAATTTACTTTTCATTCTTCCATAACTTTGCCACCAGCTTACAAAGACTACTTATTTCTCCTACGTTAACAATATTCCATAAAACCAACTGTAGTTTTTAACGAAATCAAAGATCTATGTTAATTGGACGTCGTTATTATGAACCACTTTACGACCACTTTTTCAAGACTTTCCCTGGCCTCTCTCAAATGTGTAGTTTGTATTAAAATGTAGGCAGTTAAAACAAAAATTACAGGTCTCTTTTAAATGGCTGTCGGATGGAGGAGTAGTGGACAGAGTCAGGGTTGGATGCGCCTCCGTGGATCCGCAAAGAAAATTCAATTTTAAACGCAAGTGGCATTACACCCAACAGTAATTTGTACAGTTTTCTTTTTGTCTTTAAACTTTAAACAGGCGTTTCACTCAGTATCTCTTTTTCTCTAGTTACGGTTAACAACTTTAAAAGAAACATAATTTAAAAAATAAGTTAAGTCAATTCATTACGTGTGAATTGAAAAACATGCCCGTCGAGGCTTTCTTTATTGGACCAGATTAACTAACAAAAGAACACGAACTTACCGTCCGTCAGTCTGCCTTCGTCAGACCGTCAACCGAACAGAACAATGTGTAAAGATGGCCTAACATGTATTATAGCATAAATGGTTCGTGTAAAAAAAAGTTTTTAACAACACTAGCTACGGTGCTTTGAGTATCGCCGTAAGTTGACTGTTTAACCGTATTCTACAGGATATATCACGGAGAGTATGCGAAGGAATTGCATGAAAACATTCCGCTTGCATCATCAGAGGACTAGACGTAGGCTGGGGTTCCACCATTGTGTTGTGGATATTCCAGAATTCATACATTTATATAGCTATGGCGGACGGCTATGGAACGGAATTCCCTCTCTGCAGGTTTATTCCCTGAACGGAGGCAGTATCACAGAATAATAAAAATAAATCATCTATTTCGAGCGACAATGACCCATATCAAAATAAATTACATTGAAATTAAAATAATAACTAATACCTACAGTTACAAATTAAAAAAATATAATCGGAATTAAAAAGGCAGTAAAAGGTTATAAAAATTAAATTAATAAAAAGCCAAAATTCTAATCTTCGATTGCCTCCACAACCGGCACCAAAGTGGGCATGCTTATCACAACAATGCCGAATATTGGGGCAATCTAACCTGCCAGCTATCATAGCCAGGATCATATCACTCAGCGCACTAATGATGCACACCTTTTGCGCATCGTTGTGTAGAAGCAATCAGTGAAAATAATAAATACAATAGAAGTGCTTAGTTCGCTTGGTACTTATGCCAACAATTCGTGGAGTTTCGCAAACTTGAGCTCAGTCCTTAGTTGCACGTGTAATATATGTAGCATTGTTTCGTATCGTCATAAGTCTTATTTAATAATTTAGGTGTGCGTACTCCTTCGGTGACCTTATCATCACTTGCCATCAGGTGAGATGGATGGATAGATTTTCCATCACACTTCATAAAATAAATATTTATACAAGTTCGTCCCGTCATCATGAGCCACAGCTGGACTTCACTCACTCATCACTTGACGACATCTTGCGCCTAGTCTAGAAGTCGTCTATCTGTAGACCTGCCATCCATCGTCCCAAAGATATATATCTTGTGAAATATCGATCATAGAATCTAATCGTAATAGCAGTACATAATGACCGGTTCATTATCGATTATAAATAAGATAGTAAAATGATTATTACTCAAGTCGTAATGCGATTAGACACAGCCACGATTAGAACCTTAATTTGCACCCACGAGTGCTGTTAAAAAAAATAGCTTTAACTTTTACATGTACAAAGAGTTCTGTAGAAAAATTAAAGATTTGTTTTAGGCAAATATGAAAGATAGTATTTTGACGTTCTCGGTGATGAACTTTCTTAAATAAAATTCCCGGGTTGTGACCGGATTTCTAATTACACAGTTAAGACCCGGTATGTACAGCAGTTCCGAATTTCATAATCCAAAGAAAATTGTGTTACGCGCATACTTATTTAAATTTCTACAACGACATGTCAATCTTTAAAAAAATTGTATAATCTGTAATAAAAAACATTTCATTGATTCTTTCATTACTTCGTTCATTCAAGCTTTTGAATTAATTGTAATATGGTTAACAGTTCTATACTACCTCAAATGGATTTGGTTGGCTCCGCATAACAGTGGAAATGTTGAATCAATCATTTTGGAAAAAATCCTATATAGTGTGACAACACAAACTTACCTCGAAATTTTACAAAAAGACTGTTCAATGTGCTTTACATATACCAATTATTTGTTTTTATATCAACTGAGCTAAATAGAACACGTTATAGTATACGATATATATTTTTCGAATGACGCTAATTTCGTTTGTAAAAAAATACATTCTGAAATAAAGCACTGGCTTTTTTTGGACACTGATTTTTGGACACTGGTCCCTGCCGCTCGACCCAAGCAAAATGAACCGTATTGGTACGGGAAGAAACTTATTTCGAGCCGAGGTAGTATAGACTCCTAAAAGAATTCCAAAAGAACTCTAAATTCGAATTAGCAACGACGGGTATCATGGCGCGAAACAGTTACCTATAAATTGGGAGCTTTGTTACTAACCGCTGTGTGTCTTTACGGACGCTTGTTATGCCCGACCGTGATGAAATGACGGGATCAAGAAACATTTAATCTTTAACACTATCAAAAAACACTTCGCCCCCTTTAGTACGAATGGTCGTAACTTATTATTTAAGAAGGTGGTCGTCTTAGAGAATGTGAAAAATTGCGAAGTCAAAGACGTTTTTAAGCCGTGTAACGGACTTTAAAACATTTATTCAATGTTTATCCTTATTCTAGCTCTTATCGTAGGTCGGTAGATTTTATTCTCCTTTGATTTGATTCTTTTTATTAACCGACTTGAAAAAAAGAGGAGGTTTTCAATTCGACTGTATTATTTTTTGTGTGTATTGTCTGATTTGGCTTGTCATTTGCAGTGCCCCTCAGATCTTCGCGATTTAAAGCTCTGAGTGGCAACTGTTATGGACAAGCGTGTTGCTTACCACCAGTTCGTCGCGTCACGTGATATTATATACCTCGAGTCACTGAAGCCCTCAGCCTTGGGTTTCGGGCTTCTAATAGACTCTCGTTAGTCATTTCCTATTTACAACCCTTCATACACAATGTACTAATGTATAACTAGGAACAGAAAGGGTTCAGAAAACGACATAATACATGATTCAATATAAATTTTTAAATCACCGCTCAGTACTTATTGAATCTTTTATGAGAATGAAATAATTTAACGTATTGTAAAATTAAACTTGATATTATATATTTTTATTTCTGTCTTTAGCTGCAAGTAAATAGACATTTTAGGCATGTTGTACCTAAGCGATTAATACCAATAAGCCTAATACGATTTAGGTTCCAGAAATCGTCGTAAGAAATACCAATCTTTTGTTCTCACATAAAAATGGTTAGCCTCAACGTTAACTTGTTATTTCAAATGTTTTGACTTCTGGTCGCACCTTTTCCGCGTGTGTTTAAATGTGTCCCAATCTCATCTGATGTTAAACGACGCGTTTGTCTAAAAAATGTCCATTTATTCTAGCCTTTAATAGCCTCAAATTGCAGTTTACCGGAACTACAGATCTTATAACATAGAAAAACTACAGGTAGAGTAGTCCATTTCTTTGCTGTTCGCATTAGGAAGGAGGAAGCAAAGCGCTTCGAATGGCTCTAAAGGTAGGTTTAAAATTATCTTAATAATATTATAGCAATTTTATTCAATGTGAAAAATAAAATTGCATGCACTTAGCTACTTTGAGTCACGTAATCTAATGTCTCTTAAAAATTACCATCTTTTATTTGCGCCTTTCACCCATTTCTAGTTTCCCATAAAACAAACTTCATCATAGAACATAATACAACGCTCACAAACAATGCCTGCGCACACACAGGCCAGCGAGCCAATCAACGTCGAGTTAAAAGTTCTTTGAACCCGCGCTACTTCGCAATTGGTTGAAAAGGGCGCCAAGTTCAAAAACTGGTTTGAAAACGAACGCACGTGCACGATAGTAAACTTTGATAGTAAATTGTAGATGTGTGCGTGCTTTTCAAATGTTTACATACTTCGTAAAGGCTTTTTATGCTGATGTATGAGTATGTTGGGTAAACGGTATAGAAAGAAAGTTGTTTGCTTCGTAACGAGGCCCCTTGATTTTGGGTGTCTATTGTAGAGTTTAGAAGATGATTTGGTGTTCGCTTTGACAATAGATATCTAATACTTATTACATGCCTTGAGTATATTGAATACAAAGCAGCCTATGTGCAGTAAATAAATGTGAATCGTAATTTTTACATTAAACAATTTGATTATAACGACGATACGAACTGCGTTATTACTAAACGGCCAATAGATTGTTTAGAAATGAACGTTTATAGTCTCTACCAAGAAAATAACAGCTTCGTTAACGCCATAGCGCAGCATGTAGCTTTATAGCACTGGATCCAAATCTCAAGAGACCAGACCAGTTTGGCCGGTCTTTACCTAGGTTCCCTTCGCCCCTATCACCCCCCTGTATAATAAAGGAGCTATTTCTAGCTAGCTATAATTGTTGCTATGTAGCGCGTAACATTTTCAGAATACGTTGCAATGTGTTGATTGACATCATTAAGTTTTGCAAGTGAAAATATTTTTTCGGATCATTTCTCGTATACAAACTAACCAACAGATCTAATGGTTACATCTAATACTAATGCAAACTACCCCAATTCAATAATATTATACCACTTATTTGGCTTTAAGGTCCACTGACAAACCAAATAGTGCAGTAGAGCTCGTTGTGTAAGAGTTCGTCCAGGGAAGTACTGCCACCTTCTGCTGCCAAGCAGTAATGTAAGCATTACTGACATTGACTTACAATTATGTGGACGTCGGGTCCGCGCTAAAAAGTGTCCGAACTTATAGGGCGTTAAAATCGTATACAGAGCGTCATTCACGCTTTAGTCTTCGTTTGTTCGACTGACAGCGAAGCAAGCAAAATTAGACAGTACTGCGATGACATTACAATTTCAATTCATCGATTTAGCTTTTTCATATTCCTTTACATGTCACTACGTTTAAATAGGTTGACTTGGGACATTTTTTTCGTGGTTTTTGTATTAGACCCGTCGTTCATTTATTTGTAAGTCAATGATTACTGAGTTTCAGTTTTAAAGGGTAAGGGTGCTGGTGATTATAGGCCTATGGGACTTGTCAACTTATGTCTCAGGGTGACGGACGCAGTGGCAGTGCCCATAAGATCTTTGCGTAGCAAGAAAATATCTTTTTTTACTTCTTAAACTAAACATGGGCATGTTTTTTTTGTATAAGTTCCATTTATAAAAGTAAATAGATCACCGAGTGTTTTGTTTACTTTCAAACATGGAACTTAATAATATACGTAAAAAAGGATAAAAACTGAAAAACCAAATTATACATTTTGTGGTTTTCAACACTTGGGGATATATAAAAACAAAGTAGTAGGACACATGGGACTTATCAATTTAAAGCTCTAAGTACTGCATCTATTATAGACAGGCGTGTCGCTTAACATCAGGCTCGACTTTTTCGTTCCGCCACAGCCTCAAGATAGTCTAGATAGATACTCGTAGATAGTCACCCTGAGTGGATCTTTTTACGTACCCCCAGTCGCGTGCATGACAGTATTTCAAATTGTGTGATTCTTTATTTTATATGTACGCTTCGTAGTGTTTTCATTTATATTTCTTTCTTTCTTTTTGTTTATTTTTAACCGACTTCAAAATAATAAGGAGGTTCTCCATTCGATTGTCTTTTTTTTGTGTTGTACCGTCGCAATCAACGCCTTCTATTTTATTATGTCAAGTTAGATCCGAGACAATAGTTTTATTTTCAATGTGTAACAATCAAGAAACCTTATGAGTTCATTATCTTTAAGTTTTATTTTGTTCATAAGCATGAACTGATGAAGGATAAGGGTACTGGTGAAATTACAGGCACATGGGACTTGTCAACTTGTGTCTCAGGGTGACGGGCGCAGTGGCAGTGTCCATGAGATCTTTGCGATTTAAAGCTCTGAGGATACTGCAACTGTTATGGACAGGCGTGTAGCTTACCATCAGGCGCACGACTTGTTCGTCCCGTCACTTGATATAATAAAAAAAAACTTGATAATAACATATTGAAAGTAATGCACTTTAACAAATCAAACTCTTGGTTTCATAGTCGGCAATTTAAACGCTGTGGTAGTTATTTGAGTTAATTTTAATCATAATAATTGTAAAATATTTCTATCTGGTTACATCCAGATTTCATACTTTTATGGCAATATAATAATTATTTGAATAGCGTCAAAATATAAACTAATATAAATAATATATTTAATAGTATACTGCCTCATAACTTAATGTAACAAAAAATAACATTGTACTTACGTACGTCGTCTCCAACAAAGACAGCAAAATGGCCTTTACTGACCCTAGTCGTGACCTTTATGGAACAATAGAGATCTCTTGTACTACCTTTGAAGCCCCAGAACCAAGCTTTCGACATGTCAAATTTAAATTACCAACTTATGAAAGCTGGCCGAGAAATTTATTGCCAATGTCTTGCATTCGATAATCACGACAATATCAAATGCTTGTTCAAAATTGTTTTTAAGCTTGAAAAAGGCTTTTGTTAGTCAAGAATTTGGGACTTTATTTAAGTTTTGTAGTTTTCAATATAGTCAATGGAATTAACTTGTCGTTGTATTCGATATTGAGATAAAGAGAATTAAAATTTATTAAGCTGTATGGCAAAGTTGTTTTGACTAATCCTTTAACACAACGGTTTCCTTTGAAAGATATTATAAAAACCAATAACTACACATACGAAGAAGTCATATCGTAGTAAGAAACCTGTGCTTTTTCGTAATAATTTAGTATCTATGTTGGTAATAGTGTCTTGAAGATGGTTGCCTCTAGATTTAATTGTCCTATCCAGACACATTGGATGGAAGCTAGTCATTGGAATTGTATATTATTAAAATGTATAATTTAATTTTATTCTGTACCTAATATAGTTTAATGTGTAAAATTTCATACTGCAATACTTTAAACGTAATTTAATATACTTATATTAAAATTATGAATATTTTCAAAACTCTCCTCTGCAAAATTAATTTTTTGTCGTTTACACTAAGATAGCGGTAATACTGTCACTTCTTTTTCTTATAATAATACCCAGAACTTCACGGTGCACTACAATGTAGTAAGTAACACTCACCTATACATCTGCCTTGGTCTAATTAGTGTAACTATTATAGGAACGTATAAGAACTTACCTTAAGGGCGCAAAAAATACACGAAGGTCCGAGACAGGCGTGCCCGGTGAGCTCGCGGAAGCTGCGTCGGAATATGTCCAGATGCCACAGCACCTGCAGACAAAAATAGATGAAAATATTAGTCAAGATACGGGGATATATGGCTGATCTTTTGAAAACTGTATAATTGGGACATGTAGTCTTAAAATTAAGTTGATAATATCTTTAAAATTGAAATTAAAGGGACCTTGATAAGTTTTTCTCATTAACTGGTGCCCGCAATTTCGTCTTTTTTTATAATATAGGGACGAACAAGTCGTGCACCTGATGGTAAGCTATACGCCTGTCAATAACAGTTGCAGTGCCACTCTGCACCTTTAAATCCCTAAGATATGAAGGGCTGCCACTTCGCCCGTAGCCCTGAGTCATAAGTTGACAAGTCCCATGTGCCTGTAATTTCACCAGCACCCTTACACTTCCGTAATCAGAAATAGGCGAGGTGGCAGTACTGGACGAACTCATTCACAAAGAGCGCTACTGTACTATAGATACTAATTTTCATACTTTTATTGGTTCTGAATAAAAACTTTCATAGGAATGAAACTTTCATCCCATTTTTCATACCTTCTAAAATTTATTTTTGTGACAATAAGTACCTTATGTCCTTCTCCTACGTCCCATCTATCTCTGTACAAATATTTGTCAATTGGTTTAGCGGTTCAGGCATAAACGTAACAGATAGAGTTAGAGCGTATACGCACTAGGTCCGATTCGGAATCCGAGAAATGTCACAGGTGTCCGAAGTGTCATTTTGTCTCTACGTGTACAAGCTATATTCGTAATTTCTCGGATTAGAATCGGATTTAGTGTACAAGCGACATCCGCAGTGGGTCCGCGTTTTCTAGACTTGAGTGGTCTTGGATTCGGAACGAATACGGATGGAATGCCGTGCGCAGACGCACTTACTTTCGCATTTATAATATAAGTGTGCGTTATCAAGCCTAAAACGACGTTTACCACATAATTAACTGAATAATTGTCAATAGGTACTTCAAAAAGTAATATCGAGGAGTTCGAGGCAAAACTCTATAAGTGTGTGAATTTTCGTAAGTAATTATCATATTATACTTTCAAGCACTTAATATACAGAGTTTGTTAAATCGTTTGTGTTACACTAATGAGTCTATTAATTGGATTTTATTGTAGAAAAGAGCGTGAAAAGTACACTACACTCAGTGTTACGAAAATTCACATATTCGGTTTTACCTCGAACTACTCGTGACGCTTTTTTATGGACATGGCAGAGTATCAGCGAGGGCTACGCAATTAGCATAGTTCTCAGATGCTGAGTCGAGATCTTTTTGATACGCTTTTCGTTGCCAGTTTCTTTTCATCTTCTTTGTTTTCTACTATTGTTGTTTTTTTTTTTGGGTATTTATGAAGAATTTATGTAATTTTCTATAATTGTTTCCAATTTATCTTGTTTAATTCACCTGTAGACAACACGTCTTTATTAAAATTCAAATTAATTGTTCAATTGTAATATTGTACTTTATAAACAAAGTTTTTAAATTAGCATCACTAGAATTTGCAAAACAAATTATTAAAAAGCACCTGCTATGAAAATTAATGTGAACCATAACCAATCAATGGAAATTTCAAGCTAATAAGAAATTATTAAAAAATCCTAATTACCGACCGCTTGTGTGCTATGAAAATAGACAAGTTAAACGCATGCGCAGTGCAGGTGCACGATGTACGATATTTCACAGTTGCCTTAAAGGCTTGTGGTTTAAGTCATTAATTTACCGTCACTATTTTTGTACTTGCATTTAATAGCAAATGTAAATTTACACATGTCCTATGTTTTTCGATGCAGCATAAAAATAGATTAACTGTTAAGTTAAGAAGTTTGCAGATGGTGTTGTGTTTATAAAAAATATTGTTAAAAGCGAAAAAGATAAGTGGGTGCAAGGTGGTTTGGAAAGTCAGAGTGCTTCGCAAAAGAAAAAAAATGGAATAAAATAGGACAGTACAGATGTACATTATTCTTCAGACAATCTATGATAAACATAATATTACAGACGGCCATTGGATAGGCGGCGGTAGATTCGATAGCAAATAACTGAACAAAGGATATTTGTAAAAGTATCTAACTATCAATGTAACGGGCGACGCCATATCTATGATCGAATAAAATCTTATAGTATCTCGAAAAATTAAAAAAAATACTTTTTTTACATATCGCACTGTTAATACAATAGTGTATTAACTCAAAAAGTGTATTTTTTCAGAATCGATGAAAAACGAATACTTACTTCACGTGAAAGATCATTAAAATTTATGTATAGGGTAAAGTTTATTACTGACATCTAAACAATTTCCTACTGGCCGAATTATTTAAAAATAAAAGGAAATAAATAATTTCATATTTTTGAACAAGGACTGTATGTTTTGGCCAGAATTAGCTTACATAAAGTTTGTCTAATTTTGAGTTAAGTAGATATCTTTTAATAGTTTCTTACAATATTCTATCGACGGTTTTATTGACGTGTACAGAATTAAATTTTGGTTTCAGCAATGATTTAACCCTGAAATTAACATATTTAGAGTTACAACACTATTGTAATATTAGTGCGATATTTGGAATCAGAAAAAAATTCCGCATTCTTTGGTCTAGGAGTCTTGATGCTACGACGATATCTTTTTTATTATCATCATCATCAACCCATTTATACGTCACACTGCTTGACACAGGTTTCCTATCACGCGAGGGTTTAGGCAATAGTCCGCCACGTTGACCCAATGCGGGTTGGGGACTTCACACGTCTTCCGAGGGATGTGAATCTTCTTCAACGTGCAGGTTTCATCCCAATGTTTTCCTTCACCGAAAAGCTCATGATAAAGTTCAAATTAAATTTCGTACAAAAACATTGAAATACTTTGCCTCTGAAAGTGGTAAGTAAGGCTACCACTATTTTTTTTTTATTACACGATACGCCGATTTATTACGAAACACTAACACAAATCTATAAATAGAAGTTAACAAGTTCTATTTTTCGAGATACGTCAAGATTTCCGGTATGGTCGGTCTAGAAACTCTGGAACCGAGACGGGTATTAAAGACGCATACTCCCTATTGCCTACTTTTGCGCCACAAAGTGGATAATCCATCTGTCTTGGAAAAGCTTGATATATTTGTGCCGGATCGGTATGTAAGCAGGGCTGGGCAGTATTTGAATTACTTGTATTTGAAATACGTATTTAAAATACAAATACGTATTTTGTATTTGTATTTCAATTACTCCCTAAAAATGTATTTTGTAATTGGTATTTCAAATACCTGACCGTAATGTATTTTGTAATTTGTATTTCAAATACTTTCGTTGCAAAATACATTTCAACAAAATACTTTTTTCTTTTCAATGTACAGCCTATTTTGTGACGTGCATAGATTTATATCAGTGTTGGGCATTGATAATGATAATATATTTATTGCAGTTTACATAATATAAAATAATACAAATTTTACACTGTATTACGTATACATGTAATATACTGTAAGGGCATAGCAATATAAAAACTTATAATATGGTTTAATTACATTTCAAGCCTTAGCAATAATTATTATTACAAAATTTCTTATTATATTTCTTATCATATATATAAACATATTATTAATTGTACAATTATGTGTTATACTAGTTTTAATTCGACCATAATAACATTGCATTTACTCCATTATATAACATGTTATCTACTTCATTTTATTTATTTATTCACATTAACTGCCTCCGTGGCCGAACGGTTACCATGCCGGACTGCCTCGCAGAGGTCCCAGGTTCGATTCCTGAGCCGGGAGAAATATTTGTATGGCCTGTAATTATTTCTCTCGTGAGTTTGGGTGTAATTTGTGGTTGTCTATGTGTGTGTCCATGGCACCCGCGACACAGGGTTTCCCTAGTGCGGGGCTATGTTGAGTGTGTGCGTTATATTATTATTACATAGGTACAATGAAAGACATATGAATCCTGTAATATGGATATGATAATAATGGACAGCAAAACAGGAATGAGGCAGATCAACGCTATAGCAATTTATCATCAAGATATTGTTGCACTGTATAGTAAGTTTTATTAGAAAGAATGTTTTTTAAGTTATTTATGAAAATACTTGTTTTATTTTCTTGCTTTATATGCTCCGGTAGTTTGTTGTATATTTTTATCGACATTGAATATGGGCTCGATCTATGCATTTCCAATTTTGAGAACGGTGTTACAAGATTATTTCCGTATCTTGTGGGATGGTGTCTTGGTTCGTCTCGCAGTTTAGTGTAAAATTGTGGGTACTTTTTTATAAATTTGCAAACTTCCAAAATGTAAATTGATGTTAGGGTTAAGATTTGTATTTTGTATTTTCTAAAGAATGGTTCACAGCTCTCTTGTTCTTGATATATTTGCTAGTATTCTTACGCAGTTTTTTTGTTTAATAAAGAGGTCATTTACAGTTGTACTATTGCCCCACAATATGATGCCGTATGATAACCATGCATAAGCGTACGCATAGTAAGCACTTAGGGCAATTTGTAAATTTGTTGACTTCTTTATTTCTTTTAAGGCGTAAGTAAAACTAGATAGCTTTTTTGTGATTTTTTGTACATGCTGCTTCCAATTTATATTTGTATCGATATCTATTCCGAGTAAATTAAATGTATTGACGGTTTCTATTTGTATTTGGTTATACGAAAAATTAATATTTAGTGATGGTTTTTGATAGGGTCTAAATTCTATAATTTTGGTTTTTGTGAAGTTAATTTCTAAATTGTGATCATTCATCCATGTTACAATTATAGTTAGTGTATTATGAAGGGTTTGATTTAAGTGGTCACTATTTTTACAAGAGGTTAATATTGAGATGTCGTCAGCGAAAAGAACACATGAATCGTTTATTACTTTTGGGAGGTCATTTATATAAGCCAGGAATAGTATGCACCCAATGACGCTTCCTTGTGGTATCGAATTGTTCATGTTTTGGGGCTCAGATCTGACTTGAGTTATTTCCCCTGTCTCATAGTTATAATGCTCGATTTCTACATACTGGATTATGTTTTCTAAATAGGATGCGAACCATTTATGAATGTCACCTCGTACACCCATTCCGTAAAGTTTATCCAGTAAGATATCATACCGAACTTTATCGTATGCCTTTGACATGTCCAATAGGATACCGATACCATACTTTTTTTCATTTAGTGTATCCAGAATCTTTTGCATAAATTTGTATGTCGCAAGTGTAGTTGAACGATTTTTCCGAAAACCATTCTGCGACTCATCAAATATATTGTACTTTTCACAGAAAGAGTATAGGCGGCTACACATTGCCTTCTCAAATACTTTCGAAGCCGCGGGCAATAATGCAATCGGTCTGTAATTACTCAGATCATACTTACTTCCTTTTTTTGAGGATCGGTTTTATCAGGGATTGTTTAAGAAGATCCGGGAACACACCCTCGGCAAAAGACTGATTGACAAGCGTATAAAACGGAAACGTCAATTCGTCTGCACATACCCTTATAAGCGCAGATGGTATCTCGTCTATTCCATAGCTGTATTCATTTTTTAGATTACGTATAATTCTGTATCGTTCCAATTTTAGTATATGTACTGCCGAAGCAAGTACGTTAATCAATTAAATTTCAATCAGATTAAAAAATCTATTCAATTGCAACTGATTTCGATTGAATTGATTTTAATTGCAATTAGATTAATTTTATTAGTTGTTCTAAGAAACAATTGAAACTAACAATTAAAACCGAAACTATCAAGTAAAAGTGTCATCACGAATATGGGTTAGGGGATGGGTTTGGGGTGTGTTAGGGGGTCGGTTAGGGGGCCGGTTGAGGGTCGGTTAGGGGTCAGTTGGGGGTCGGTTAGGAGGTTAGTTAAGGGGTCGGTTAGGGAGTCGGTTAGGGGTCGGCTGGGGGTGGTTCGGGGGTCGTTTAGGGGGTAGGCTAGGGGGCCGGTTGGGGGATCGTTTAGGGTGTCGGTTGGGAGGTCAGATAGGGGGTAGGTTAGGGTGCGGTTAGGGGGTCGGTTAGGGGTTGGTTAGGGGGCCGTTTAGGGTGCCGGTTGGGGTCAGTTAGTGGGCTGGTTAGGGGATCGGTTAGTGGGTCGGTTAAGGGTTTGGTTAGGGAGTGGGTCAGGGGCGGGTTAGGGGCCCTTTAGGGGTGGACCCCCTAACTGACCCCTTAACCGACCCCCTACCTATCCCCAACCGACCACTTAACCGGTCCCCAACCGACCCCCCAACCGGACCCTAACCGACCCCCTACCGACACCTAACCGACCCCCAAACCGACACCTTAACCGACCCCCTACCGACACCTAACCGACCTCCAACCGGACCCCCTAATCGAGCCCCTATCTGAGCCCCCAACCTTCGTGGTGGTATTATATGTGAAGAACTACATACAAAAAATATATGTAATTAGATTGAAGTCGTTGTAAATGACGAAGTAAATGCAAGTGATCAATCACTTTTTTGCAAAGAGCATCTATTATATGTATGTATCTGTATATGTGTGTGTGTGAGTGCGTGTGTGTGCGTGCGTGCGTGCGTACGTGCGTGCGTGCGTGCTTGCCTGCGTGCGTGCGTGCCTGCGTGCGTGCGTGCGTGCGTCCGTTTGTGTAAAGCGGAACGTTCAAAAAATGAAGTATGAAATTATTTGATTTTTAATTCGGGACTTATTCACGTATAAACATATTTTATTTACCTCGACTTTTCGGACATATTGCAACGTCCATGGTCTCGCAAGGACTGAAGAGGCGGGTGTCAGCATCTTCTAGTTGTGCGAGTTTTTCTAACTACCCGCACTTTATCTTCATTACTTATTTGTGCACTAGGGTTCTCACTACACCGACACACAACACTCACGACATCTTAAATACTCGTATTCAATGCAGTAGAAGCACATTTGCAGGTGGCAACAGTGCTGGTATTGTCAAAGACGTCAAAGTCATCTTTTCGCGGTTATAACTTAGAGTAGCAGGGTTCTAGGGTTATAGCCGCCATTTTGCGGTTGGTTTAAATTGCACATTTGCATCCTTTATAGGCCGAGTAGATAGGGATAACGTATCGCGTGAGCGACTAATTTGTGTTGTGAACATGTTATGAATGGCATTTACACGTATATACAGTATTCGACATGTATAGGAATATTAATAATAATTATACGTACTTCGTGCTCTGAAGTATGGTTGTATTGGTTTAACAGTTTTTTTTTCTGGTAAAACTGAATATTTAAAACTTCTTTTTCAAGATATGTATTGTGGAAGGAAATCCTTTGAAGGAAATTGTTGGTTTCCACATGTCGCGATAAGTATACTAATAAAGTATTTTGTAATTTGTATTTGTATTTTGTATTTTAAATACACCCCATGAAAGTATTTTGTATTTTGTATTTCAAATACACCTCAAGAAAGTATTTGGTATTTTGTATTTTAAATACATTTAAGGAAGTATTTTGTAATTTGTATTTCAATTAAGATGTAGCATGTATTTTGCCCAGCCCTGTATGTAAGTGTGGCGGCCCATAGCACGCGGCGCGTACGAAACGTTTTTGCCCTGCTATTTGCAACGCACCCACCACCAGAGCCATCGCAATGTTCAACGAGTTTCTGGCTCAGATCCCGGAGGCCGATGTGTTTGCCGACAAGTCGCGTGTCCTCTCTGCGGCCTTAGTCGCTTTGTAAATTTAAGATAAGTGTTATATTGTAGTAAATTGTTTAAAGATTTGTGTATTTATCTTTCTTCATTCTTTGTTTAGTTTTTAAGTATTATTTTGTATCTTATATGTTATATTTAAATTTTACATTATCTCTAAGTCCACAAGAATGTTTCTTTATAAATAAAAAATAAAAATTGCTTTCCACAGTTGTATGTTAAAAAGTTCAATATGTCTTCTACAGTTCGTTGAGAGTTCTGGGCAGGGAGAGCTCGCAAATAAAGGAACGGGAAAGGGATATACATACACTAACCTTTAGGTCCTAGATCTCGAGTTCGTTACAGTTCATACTCTTTTTGCATGCACTAATTACGGTCACAAATAACGTCACCACGATTGTCTTGCGGTTCACAGCTTTATTTGGTTTAGAGTTAACTCTGGACAGAGACGGGAATTGTTCAGACATCGAAAAATGCGGGAAAATGTAACGTAATTTAATTATTTATGGGTGCCACTAGGTAACCTATCACAAACTCGAATTTTTTAAAAAACACCGATAACCGAATTATAACGAAACCGTTGTTCTTTTAGGATATGTTGGATGTTTACCGCAAGACACGGTTAGGTTCGGTAAGGGTAGCTTAAGTTAGGTTTAAAAGAAAAAACATTTTCCTCTCAAAATTACTTTCGAGGGTATGAAAATTCAAGCAAACGTTATTTCTGGAAAATGTCATTTCGAACTATGGTTGACGCGGGTTCTCGGGTTTCTCTCAGAAAACAGTTTAAGGAGACTGGTATCATGATTGTGGCATCACAGTACATTTACTAATATATTTTATATGCCCGTAAAAATATACATAATTTATTAAGAAAGAAGATATCCATAATATTAACCTTAGAGCTAAGTCCAAACCTTATGATACCACGATTTCATTTAACCAAGGCAAACGATCTTTTATGGGGAGCAGTATTCGTTTTTACAATAAGATTCCGGAGCATATATTATGATTATCATTTCTAAGTTTAAAAAACTACATTCAAAATATTTGAATTGAAAAGTCATATTACAAAATTGAAGACTACATGTTTGATAAAGATGTATGGAAAGACGACATGTGTCTAGATTCCACACAAATTTGATTCAAAGTGTATATTCCATAGCATTTAAGTTTATTTGAAAAGAGCAATCCCTAGAGTTTTCTTGCTCGTTCTTTTCAGGGAAGTCAGCAAAGTGAACAAGCAGTAGCTTAAAAGTGCCGTTTTCAAGTGTAAATTTATTTTACCTTTGGAATAAATAATCTTTGACTTTGACTTTGAATCAAAACATATGACAGCTGGAATTCGATATGATTTTTGGCTGTATGTATGTATTCAGATATCTCCGTCAATTGTGAACCGATTTTGAAAATTCTTTTTTTGTTTGAAAGGGTGCACTCACGTGGTGGTCCCATTGTCACCAAGCCAGACTCTAATGAGAGGATCCCATTAAATTCTAGAAAAATCTCCAAATTTTATAGACATTTGTGTGTATTCACCAATTTCTCCATCAATTGTGCACCGATTTTGAAAATTCTTTTCTGAAAATGATTCTTTGAATTTGACTTTAACGAATGTGGATTTTGGAGATGTGGAAATGTGGAGATGTGGAAATGCGAGCATAACCTGATGACATGAAAGCTAATAAATAGCGTTACCAGTAATTAAAAACGTTAATGACCATTCAAACTGACGAAAAAAGTTTCAAGATTCCCAAGGCAATCTTGACATCCCGCGACTCGTGTGTCGCGTCAGGTGCGACGACATGTGGAGTAGCAAAAAAGCGACGACAGGGGAAGTTTACGAAACCGCAGGCTGCGCAGGCGCATGTCTTGGAAGCATTTTGACACCTTGTTAAAATATTGAAGTGACAGGAATGATTTTTTTGATGAAAGTACCACCAAATAAATCAGTCTACAGCTGTTTACTACTACATAAAAGTATTTTCAGAAATGGAGGAATTACCCAGGACCCGCCCTATCAGCTCTGGACGCCAAACCCCAGCTTCAGTGGTAAAAAAGATGTGAAATAATGTTATGTACATTTGTTTATTTTTTTAAAACAAACGAAGGTCCTGTTGGCATGGCTGACTCAGATATTTAAATTAATAAATTTTGTAAACATAAAGAAAATGTGAGTGTGTGTTTGAAAAAACAAACATACGCAATTTAGATCAGATAACATCATTTCCTTTATGTAACAATTTCGAAAACCCATGAACTCGACAAAAAAAATTGTTCGCTCTTGATCGTGTGACTAGTATGTGAATGACCTCATTATAATGGAAGGCAGTGCAATGCCAACTAGCGTGATGCTATCAATCGACAAATCAGACTTAAGATCTTCCTTGCTTACTCACACGACTGGTTTCACACTTAACATGTTAGGAGCAAGCAAGGGGGCCCCTAAAATTGGATCTCGTTTAATCCTAAAACTAGCCCCGGGGCGACACTGAGGGCATAATTATGGAAACGCTAGCCAAAAGGTTTAATGATCCCAGATAACTGTCCCCTAATTCAGACGGAGACGTTCCCGTTCAATTTCTAGGTTTATTCCATGGTACATTCTTAACTGCGAGTCATGAGGCAGAAAGAGACCAAGTAATTAAGAAACCTGTCAGGTAGTCGTAAATTAATAACCAATATAGGTCCTCTACGTGATACGCTATTTTGGTTATGTGGCAGGTAGAAGATGCTGATAACCTGGAATGTTTGATGGTGACAGGGAAGGTGGAGGGAAAGAGGCTTAGAGGCAGGAGGCCCAAAAGATGGTCGGTTCAGATCTCCGAACAACTGGAGCTACCTGTCAGCGCTGCACTACATTATGCGACTGAGCGCTACTGATGGAGGCAAATAGGTTGGTAGGATGAAGTGGAGTCACGAACCTCAGCAGTGAAGAAGCGATTAAGAGGAAGAAGGAGATAGGTCTCTACGTAATAAAGCTTTTGAAGTAAACGATAATGATGCTGCTAAAAGACTAGTTATTATATGCCAAGGTATATGTCAACATAGTAGATCACCGATGACAACAGACAGGCAGGTGTTGAATAAGTACATGCTGTGCCAATTTATAGATCGTAAATGTGTCAACTGTAATGGAACCAGTTTATTGATAAAAGTTAATACTATTTTTGTTAAATTCGCAATTTTGTTGTCAGTAAAACAATTTGTTATGATAATTTTGCAATAAAAACTGTGTTTTTCTTCTGTTACATTTTTGCCATATTCATTACTAAGTTCTTGGTCATCAATCTATGTGAGTTTACTAATATTAGTTATTCACTAAATGGTTATCACTAATTACAGGTTTCTCACGAAGGTATGATTTATTTTTATTTCCCCAATGTTTCGGAACGGTTACACGCTCTATAGTCACGGGTTGACTGGCCAGCGCAGCGGTAGATGATAGCCTTAAGAACAGACATATCTGTTTACCTAATATTTAAGCATTTGTTACTATCCTCT
>NW_020653854.1:25770744-25785367 GCF_003589595.1 Hyposmocoma kahamanoa
AGATTGAAGTCTTTTTCTGGGTACCTGCGTGTCTGTACGAAAAGGAAATTCTGTACTATCTCAGTTCGAATTCAAATGTTTCCCGTACTTAATTAGTTCAATTGCGTGTGTTGAGCGGCGCGGACCATTGGCTTTATTCCCGATATATTTTTTTTACTCCTTATGTGACACGACCTAGGTCGCGCCTAGGTCGACCTCTTCCCCTCCCTTCGATTTTTCCCTCTAAATTCAACAACAAACATATCGTATGTATATTCATTTGTCTGTCAACTTCAATCCTACACATCCAATGGCGCCAGCATTTATTTGGTTATCACAACACTAGCATCATTATCTGTTACCACCAGATCAAAATACATTTCTACAAATTGTTCTTTGCAGTTAAAATCACCAAACTTGACGTTGACTTATACTAACTAAACGTTACTTAAATGTTTTTTTCCACCTACATGTATATTTTGGTTTTATTGACCTGTGAAACACCTATCAGTTACTTAACAATCGTCTAACGCCAACACATTTCCTCTTTCCACCGTCCAATATACACCCACTAATCTTGTAAGATTTGGAATAGAAAAATTCCAATTTTAAAAGACCTGTGAAAATTGGTTTATTTTGTGATAAATGTTCCTATTGTGGAGGACCAATCTGTACTGGTTTTTAATTTTGACGTAGGTGCAGTAAGTACATCGAAATATAGTAGTAATTCTCATTTATATGTATTAAATAATAATAATAACACGCCTTTCTCATGATTTAAAATTCAAAATTTGTCTTTTAGGCGACGGAAGAGTTTTCTGGTTCTAGAAACTATATTCCTGGCAGCGCCGACTGTGCTATTACGGGGTATACCGCTTTTCTCATTTTTTTTATTATTAATCCATTGTGTTCCAAAGGTGTCCCCCAAAATCCGCCGATGACCCCTGTCTTTGACGATTTCCATCACTCTTTCTCAAACCCATTAAGATCATCCCGCCAACGCCTTCTCGATCGTCTTCGTCGTCGTCACTACTAGGGCACTCCAGGAGTGACGACGTTCGCCCACATCTCGGGTTGCATCCGGCTAATTCTCATTCTATCATTTAAAAATTCTATATTAATCTTTAAGGTCATATAAGAGGCGAGAACCTAATATAGATAATACCACAATAATACTAATAATTAAATAAGTGTGCATTTTTACAAAAACAACTTATTTCAGCGGTAATCCTGTAATTTTAAGTAATTATCGCTTTATATTCACGTTTCAAACGAAAAGTTCCTAAGTTTATGATTACAGCCCATCTGTGGCTTCGCGATTGTTTTCGGCGCGCGCGCACCTGCCCGCGAACCTGTCTGGCAGATGCTTGCATACAATGAGATCTACTTTTTGCCAATTTATATTATTATTTGTAATATCATTCAACGGCGCGGAATTGAGTGAATTTGCTATTTCAAATGAGGAAAGCACAGTTCTTGTAATTGTACCAAGACCCTTCAAAAGTTTAGTACTTTACTGGACGAACTCTTTCACAAGGTATTGCTACTTTGGACTATGGAACGTCCTTATGACCAGCGGAATAGAGTGGAATTTAAATTTAAAATTTCAAGGTAGTCGTGTTCTTGATCCTGTACTGTATTATTATTAATTTTAATTCTTTTCTCTGCCCAATGGTTATTTGTATCGATGTTATTTATGTAATGCTTAAATTATATATTTAGATTGTTGTTACTATCGCGCGTGGCAAAATAAATGTGAAGGCTACGTATTCGTATAGTTCTTTAATGATAGACCCTTTTGACAAGTCCTATTAATTAGTTTCATATACTTACAAACTTTATCGAAATTTTTTTTTTATTATTAATTTATTTTGTTTCGTCAGTTTTTACAGCAATAGGTTATCCACTTTGCTCTTATCCATGACATCGAAAATTGTCATAAACAACACTGTCACTATCTATGACACAATGAAAAACTCAGTATTTCAAAATATCTTTCCCAAGAAATCTGTTAACATTCAAGTTTACGAACCATAAAGTTAATGAAGTGAAACAAGGAAGCAGAGATGCAGGATTTGCGCGTGCTCCGCGGCCGGTAGCTATTACACTGCCAACTTAGCCATGCCGGTGAACAAATTTAGAACTAACATTTTCTTACATTACGATACGATGACGGAGAATCTATATAGACAATTTTACAATTAACTAACACATATAAACCTGCTAGTAGGTACAGACAAAAAATAATTGAAAAAGTCTAACCAAAAGTCTTATTACCACTTCTTTTATAATAATATTGTTTTTTTGTTACCATTTAATACAATGGGGTCATCTATCAGCAAAAGTAAGTAGTAAGTAGGCCAGTGGGAGGGCTTGTACCTATGACTTTAATTTACTCAGTTACATTTGTCAATGTTCAGTAGCAATATCTCTAGCGGTGATAAAACCTGTAACATCGGAGAAGGTTCTCAATCTATGGAAAACATTTCAAGTCCCCAACCCGCACTAGGCCATCATGTGGAGGTTAATGATGAGTTAATTTGCGAAACGGTCATTGTGTCAGAGATCAAGGTACAATAGTTTAACATGGCAGCGCCACGGTCAACTGCAACGATATATTTGTAGATTATATGCGCTCGAACTAGTTAGCAAAGTCACGTCGTCGCAATACAGTTATAGTGCTTCTGTTTGAACTACTGATGGACGTTAGCACAAGGATATGTATGTGTGATAATTATCGAACATTTTGCCGTGTAAATAACGTTTGGACATAAATCTCTATCTAATATACATATTTCTATAGAAATGAATAAAAACATTATGCAAGTTAGTTACTAGAATTTGTTGTTTAATTACATCAATGACAAACGTTCTACGGTACTGGAAATCTCTTATAAAATTTATACTTACCAGATTTATTCATTATTTAGAGAGTCTACACACGGCGACGTGTAGCAGCGATGCAAACGCGATGCAACCGCGCGTTTGTATCGATGTAGTCGCGTGTTTGCATCGATGACACCCGTCAATTATTTCGAATTCGGGCTTGCCAATCGAAGCGCAGTTGTCACCGTAATGATTCGACAGAATAGTTTTCAAACAAATTAAATGACATTTCGTCTCCATTTCTGGTTATAGAAATAAGAATAAATTATTTTCTTGGAATACAATCATCCATATCCGAAGAGCATTCAAGAACTGTATTGACCATTAGCACACAATCCAGACAAACTGTCATTTCCTTCCTACTAATCATTACTCGCCTTCTACGTAACAAACAACCAATCATTGCCAGGCCTTCCTTAAGACCACTAAGTATGAAACTAAAGTACTTATTAAGCACTGCTACACGACGGCTGGTCATAAATTCCTTCACAAGTTGACCCTACTTAAAGAACTAGTTGAATTCAAAGCCGCGGTGTTCAAGTCACATCCGCGATACTGTTATTTTGTACATGGGTTAGGGTTTCACTGAGTGCCGGTTTTACCTATATTACCTGGTATGCGGCGCACAGTAGCGCAGTGTCATAGGGGATGTCGAACGTCACTCGCAGCCACGGAATAACCGCTCACGCGATACATGCAGCCGTAGACGCATACCACAACTAGAGGTGCCGGTGATGATTTTATACCGATTTATCGGATATCGAAGTTATAACAGGGAAAAGAACTAATATTAATTGCTATTTCGGTAACTACTCTAGCAAACCATAAAGTTTTTAATGCCTGGGTCTGTCATTTAAAAAAAATAAATAACTTCAAAAATACGTCATGACAATCGTGTGTGTTATTGTTTGGGTTGGTGATTTCGGTGTTTATTTATTGAAAACATACGGTAAGTAGCGTTTTTTAAGTTTACCCTGAATATAAATGTTTATAAACTATACTTTAAGGAGTAATTTCATGGTAAACGTTAGAACTACTCAAACGGAATATTATCATATTTATCCAAGTACACCAAAAATGTCTTTAGTGCTTTTTAAGTGCAGGATTTGCGGTGTATTACTGCATTTTATTTGAGATGTTTTTGTTGTAGTACGGAGGGTATTTATTTAGCAATGCAGAATAATAATTTTTATTTATAAAAACTTGTATTTAAACTGAATGTTTTTCTATTTTGCGAAACCAAATAGCCGCCATTTTGCGGTAGGAGGAGCGCATTGCGTGAGCGAATAAAAAACAATCTGATGGTAAGCGATACGCCTGTGAATAACAGTTGCAGTACCACTCAGAGCTTTAAAACACAAAGATCCGTGGGGCACTGCCACTGCGCCCGTCACCCTGAGACATAGAATGATAAGTCTCATGTGCCTGTAATTTCACCGGCACCCTTATCCTTCGAAACCAGAACGCAGTAATGCTCACGTAACTGTTCGGCGGCAGAAATAGGTAATGTGGCAGTACTTCCCAGGACGAAATCAACAAAGAGCTCTACTGCTACTAAACTAAATGTTATAATATTCATTACAATCAATGCAACAAGTGTTTTCTTGTTTATTTACAAATATTTCGTTTTTAATTATAAAATATATATATGTTCATCATTCTTTAGAAGAGCCAGGCTCTACGGTTGTGGAAGAGGCTACACCGACAAGAGCCATAACGAGGTCATCACAAGGATAACAGCTATAACGTTCTTCTTAGTTCTTTGTTGTTCACTGCACGTGCATTCTTGGTCTTCCTTTCTTTCTTCTCCTTCTATCTTCCACTTAATTACAAATTAAGATCCATATACAGACATTTTTCTGATCACCTTAATGCTATTATTTGTGGACAAGTGTGACGACTGCCTAAGCTTATCAATAACGTAGCTAGGTATGAAAAGCGTTACGACAACATTAGAAAATAACTTCACCAACACAAACCACCAATAAAACATCTTGCAAATTACGCAACCCGGCATCGTTTTCAAATCTGTTTAAAATTGTCTTTGTCTCGTGACGACTAACATTCTTATCAAACATCTCTTGCGCAAGCACTAAGAGAAAAAAGGAACGTCACGAAAAAACGGCCCCACTTTGGAAATAAGATTAGATGTTGGTAAAACGAATTCTCGTCGACCAAACGTGAAGACGGCGTTTTCTTTAAGGGAATTGTAAACAAATATGACTTAACACTTATGGAACCAACATACCAAACCGTAATAGTTTACAAATAACAAGCATTTTTGGACAAAGGCCTAACCAAGATAGAATGATTTGCTATAATCTCCATGCTTTTTGACTATCGCTGTAATAACGGAATTTTGAGTCTATATAATTCACGTCATAAATATTTCTCATGACATCGAAATCTTTGGCTACGACGACGTAAGAACTAAGCTTAGGCAGTTCGTCACACTTGTTCACACAGAATCGCATTAAAGCGATCAGAAAAGTGTCAATAGGGATCTGAATTTGTAAGAGTTATAATTGAGAGGAAGATAGAAGCAAAAATAAAGAAAGGAAGATCCAGAATGATACACAGTGAACAAATAAAGAAGAACATTAAAGTGAGCTGCTATAAAGAGGTCAAGGCGCTGGTTATTAACCGTGAAGAGTGAAAGAGGCTGGCAAGACCCTGGCTCTTGTAAAGAATTATGGACATATATATCTGTCAATAAACAAGAAAATACTGCTGCAATGGTTGTACTCAATACTATGACGTTTAGTTTAGTAGCAGTAGAGATACTTGTGAAAGAGATCGTCCAGAGAAGTACGGCCATCTTACTTATTTCTGCCGCCAAACAGTAAAGGGTTGTAACCCTAACAACCGTGATCACGGCAGTAAAACAGGAAACTTCCGCTCCACAAATTTATTTAACGTGAAGTAAAAGGTAAAGTAAAGAAAAAAGCCCTTATCGTATAAAATATCGTATAAAATCGGGTTGTATAATGTTGAATTGCAGATAGACTGTTATTCGCTTATTATAGTCGATACATGATTTACATTGATTGTATTATGATTAAACTTGAAAAGAATAAAAAAATTAGACAATTTGATTTAAGTATCCTCTATCGCGGTCAAGCAGGGGGTGACCGTCGGATTTTTTGAAGTATAAAGTTAAAAAGAAAGGAAAATGGAAAGAGAATAAAATAAGAATAGTGGTAGAGAAGGAATAGAGTGAGAGTAATAGAAAAGGGAGAAAGGTACGTGTAATAGTAAAGGAAGGAAGTGCGTTGTAAAGTTGAGTTGAGGACTTCGTGACCTCATGTACTTTTAAGTAAAGGAAAGTAATTAACAAGGAAGGTTATGATGAGTTCATAAGGGACTGAAGGACCGAAAAAAAGTGTTAAAACTACATTAAAGTAAATTAAATTAGACTAATGAGGATCACACACCCTCACAGTGTGCATTATTACGTTCCGGTTTTAAAGGGTTCTGGTGTAATACAGGCACGCGGGATGTATGTTGTCAGGGTGACAGGCGCAATTCCTCAGATCTTTCCGACATAAACCTCTGGCACTGCAATTGCTATGGACAGGTGTGTCGTTTAAAAACATGTGACCGACGTTGTTGCACGTTTGTCTAGTAAAAACCTATCAACTCTGGCGTTGAATAGCTCAAAAACTGTATTGTCTAGAAACACAAATGGTGACCGTGTATTCAACTTCTTTGCTGTACGCATCAGGAATGATGAAGCTAAGCGCTTTGTGCAAATGGATGGTAAGTTAATGATACAAGGGTGAAGTGTTCCTATCATTCCGGTAGACCGAAGGAGGAACGTAGTATTATTATTATTAGGGTGGCTTCATTCGGGGCATATGCAGCCCTTAATCACTGCGACCATCAACTGATCTATTATGATCACCACTAATTACAGTTCAGAGCCAAGGCCAACAGCATTGAAGAACTGAAGAACTTTACTGGCTCCGACAGATTTTACGTCCTCTGGTGTGTATGGAACTCCGTACGTCCATCAGAGGTTAGCATTGGGTGAAAAGATGAACAGAAGTTTGATCTGCCTCGTGGCAGAATCTACACTGCTATTCTCTCTCTGCCCAATATTTGGCATGTGCTTGTTCAAGCCACAATGTGAGCAACGTAGTAATAATAATAATTTTTAATTATACTTGGCACCTAGTTGTCAAAGTGTTATATATCAAAGTCCTATGAACTCACTTAGGTTTTCGCTATGATTAAACCTAGAAACTAGAATATATAACTATATTTTCGGAACTTAATCGCGTTTATTTGGTTTTCTAATAAACGAACACCACAACTAGTCAGTCATGGCCTGCAAAGAGCCCGAAACGTTGGTTTATTTGATTTATATCCGAAATAATATGACGACGTTCGTGGTCGAGTGCCTTGAACACCGGTTTTCATGGTGTCGCTGTCTCCGAGGTCCTTGGTTTGTTCTCCAGGCGGGTCAATGTAAAAAACTAACTTTTCTATATTGTCTCGGGTCTGGGTGTTTCTGGTACCGTCGTTGTTTCCGATTTCCATAACACAAGTACTTTAGCTACTTATGTGACAACGTATGTGATGTTGGCTAATATTTATTTATAAACACTATTTCTATTTCCAACGTCTTTAATTTTAATGTTTTCAGTAACTACTATATGTATTGTGTCTTTGGCGTTAATATGGAACGTGGAGTTTAAAAGAAGCCCAGAAAAGAAAGAACAGGAATAACTTTGAAAAAAAAAATCAAATGTCTTTGTAGTAAAACTATAAACAAGCTCTTTCTACATTTTTACGACTTGCGTAAGATAAAACTGCTAATGGAACAACCGACAGATAATGGTCTACAAACGACAGTTTTCGGAACTCACAATGCAATATTTGTACTGATAAAGCTGTGTTTATAGGTGCTTTTAGAACGTATTTTTTGTTTGAAGAAATGGTAGTAATAATATGGATTGGTCTTTGAAGTATCTTCTTACTATTATACAGAAACAATTAGACCTTTGCGTTCAATCCATATAAACATTCTTTCACATTCATATGGTGTACGGCTATGGAGTAGAGTTTGCCAATTTGTTCCCTGATTTTACATTAAATAAATGTGCATTTTCCATAGTTCACCTCATCGGTCACTTTCCGTCAAAAAACTACGATAAAGAACATCAAGATCATTTCTAGTACGTATTCTTTAAAAGTAGCCATCCTCTAAGGCGGGTTAAATACATTTTTTCTTTATTTCAGGAGGGTTCTTTATAAACTAGAAAATGTTGTCCTCATATTGACAGCCTTTTTAATTACTATCTACAGTCAGCGCTTGATTGGGGAAGATAAAACAATGTCACATTAATTTTGTCAAATTGTAATCTAGAACATGACAAATTACCTTCCTTCCGCATTGGTTCCTGTACAATCCATCAAAATGTGGTACACGTCTTCCACTACATCACTTTCAGTGTAATTGGGGGATCGGAACCATTCTTATTAGGTATGAAAAGCTATTTAAAGGCTATTTAAAGGCATGTGTAATTCTAATTAAATTTGTTTTGCATATATCAGCTCTGTCAAGACCAGGTATCCAAAAGAGACAAGGCTGCAACGTTTTGTACCAAACGTCTTTACTACACGATCATATATCAAAATACTCTTTCCAAATTTGGTTGCTCTGTTCTTGAGCGGATTTCAGGATTTAGGATATGTTTATTACGATATTTGCTCTTCCATTTCTCAGACTCATTGAGACAAATTTGACCTGATAACCTTCTAGGCGACATCACTATCATTATCAATCATCATAATCGTGGGAAGAACCGTGCAAAAGATACATTACAAAGTAACGTTAATACAAGTTAGGTCGGTACCTTTTAAGGCTTTTGAGAGAGCGATAATATCAGAATGTTCTACTTTCGACGCTGAGTGGTCTTAATTTAAAAAGCTATTTTCATACTTCGATGAAGGGAGTTTTATCTATACTTTTGTTCATTTCTATAATTAATTCTACAGTAGCTGTGTTACTGATGTTTATATACACATACAATTAGTTTATGTTCGTGTTTACCTGGTCTCAAATTTGTGAATTCTGAGTGCTATGAATATCAAAGAAACGAAATCAACTATAGCGTTTCCACCCAAAACACCAGATCAGAATCAATTTACACGAAGTCTCGTTCCTTAATCCTAACAGGAATCGATGCCAAGGTCGGATGGACTAATAAAAAAAACCTTGGAAAGGCGTACTCCTAATTATACAATTTTGAAAGCCATGCAGTGTCATCGTTCTATTGATTTAGGGTGAGCGAAGAGACTAGATAGCTGCAGCATCTTTCAAACAAACCCTTTGTTCATTCGCTATATAATTTGTCATCTAAAAGCCTTAGATATGGTCAGCAGATCAATGTGTTATATATGCTATATTATCGGCGATCCGTCTACCGATCGTTTCAAAGTCAAACTTTTTTGAGGTCTTTGTCCAAAATGCGATTTGTTTCTGGACTTATTATACTTGTCTTTGTTGTGCCATTTTGTATTGCCATTACCACAAGACGTAAATCCATCAAGTATGCATCCTTCTAATATATATCATTCTTGAGTGACAGCTAATTATCAGAGAATCGTCCCGTTCCCATTACGAGGCATAAATTAAACATTCCTTTCAGCACGTGCGCGCGCGCCGGTATATCGGAGAGATGCTTGCATCGGCAAGATGTGCTTACTTATGGAGATGGAGCGGCGCAGAAAACGTGCTCGTTTTATTTACAAATTCTTGTGTTACGTCATTTTCATGTATGTCAAGTTGTGAGGATTTAGATTACAACAGGTATCATGCAAAGAACATTACTGTAGCACGATAAAGACCGGTTTACTATTTTTCAGTAGGTGTCAACTCAATTCTGTAGGTAAGACGCAAAGAACCTTATATTCGTACTTGGAAATTTAGACGTTTTTACGAACGTTGCTTTAGAATGCTAAATATCACGCAATGGTAAAAGACTATAAGTCCTATCATCGCTTGTTTTTTATTTGACCTCAATATTGATTTTAAATGCCTAATTCAATGCCTCGTTCTCTTTAAAACGTTCTATAGTCAAAATGACTATTTAGTACTTAACACGTTCATCGCCGTAGTGGGTTAAAATGACCGGCATCTCATCTACCTATTGGGGTCGTGGGGGGTATATACGTATTTAACCATTTAACATGACCGTCGCGGCCCTGACGAACGTCTGATGCCATTTGGTTTTTAGGATTTTTGATGACCTTACTAAACTTAGAGGAAAAAAAATATTTCGATTAAAAAAAATTATTTTTTATTTGAAATTGAATTTTAAATTTGCAATCTAAGCAAAAAAAAATGGTTAATGAGAAATGTCAGTTTTAGGTAAACATCGATCGAAAATTACGTGTACGTACTCTGCCTAGTATTGTGATAGGCGCGGCCTAACGTAATAGCGCCAGGTTGAAATGCCGAGCACAAAAAATAATCCCAAAATGGAACCAAATAATAACATATCGCGAAAAAAACTTGTAATCGTATACATATACAAATGAGACCAAAAACAGTAATACTCGTGTAAGCCAGTGTCATTTAAAAATTCTTGAAAATTCTAGCTGGCTACGAAGTTACTTCTTTTCAAGACACTTGCACGTAAATAGATTGCATGCAGGCTAACTTGACTACGATGCTTGACTAAACTTATTTGGGGCATTATAGTCAAGTTGGCCTGCTTGTAATCATAGTATTTACGTGTAAGTATGATGAAAAACATTGTATGTTTCGCGGGTGGTACGGGAATTACGAACATCGACTCTGAAATCCCTCATTCTTCGACTTCGGTATTCTAATATAGTCTCGTTCGTAATCCCTTATTTACCACCCTTAATACACAATGTACTATTACGTTGTCTCGTCTACAGAATTAGCCTTTTCTATATGCGTCTGCGGTGTCCTATAAGGTGGTATAAGAGAAAGTGCACAACAGTGACGATTCACGGGAGTTCTACAGATAAAAACATCATTGAGTATACGGAGTATCAGTCAATATTGCAATCACCAACCACTTGTAAGGGTCTAGATAATTAATTTTTTTTTAATTGAATTGATATTCAATTATTTTTTGTGAAATTTCTCCACTAGTTTGTTATAATAATAATAATATAATAAATTTCTTTATTTCGGACTTAAATTATCCATAGTATGTTAATAACAGCAAAAACTTAAAGTAAGGTTAGTACAAACAAAATGAAAATTCTAAAACCACAACTACAGCTCCCATTGGGCCACACCTTTTGTTTGACTCATCCAATATTCTGCAATTGGACAGTCAAACCTCCAAGCGATAGCGTTCAGAATGCTGTTGGTACTTTTCCGGATGCGACTCGTTATACATAGGAAATGAAACTATTTTTCCGGATTTAAATCGCGTATATTTGTTTTTTCAAACAAACCGACGTTTCGGGCCCTTTACAGGTCCCATGGTCACGGTTGACTGTCAACTCGATAGTTTGTTATAATTATTAATACAAAGATCGAACACTCAGAAAAAATTCCTTCGATCCGGTCGGATTCGAACCGACGTCTTCTTGCATACCGTGCCAGACGCTATACCAACTAAGCCACGGAACGAACCAACGGACCTCACGAATTTTTCTATGTGCTTGCGTCGTGTCTTTGTACTTGGTCTTTCAACGACTTTTTAGTCGTAGCGCCATCTATGAGAAATCTATGACAGATTTATCACCCAGTTAGTACCTTTACAGCTACCAGTCCTGGCGAGACATGTCTAGGGTCTAGATAATTAACTTTATTCGACGAAAGAGACGCATTGGACGGAGTGAAATAGCTATATTCTTTAGCAATTTAAAAATAAGTCACGTAAAGGAAGAGTTGTGGTTGGATTATTTGAATTGACCTTGAAAATTTTTTAGGTCGTATTTGACGGATTTTATACTATTGACTTTTACTATTTTACGAAAATACTTCCTGCGTCGCGAAAAACACTCTTGAACTTAAGTTTCTACACATCACCGTCTCAAGAAGCCGCGCCGGTGCATAACGGTACAATGGCTATGTTATATGCTCGCACGATGGAAGGGGAAATTTTTTTTACGTCGTTTAAATTTTTTTATTTGTTTTATTCCATTTCGGCTTTGATTTTATGATCGTATTTCATTTGAATACATAATTTTATAAAGATAAAATGTTGTTTATTACGGACGATGAGTTTGTATAGTTCGTTATATAACTTTTCTCATACAACAGGATTCGTGTGAATGAACGAACTTAAAACCATGTACAGTCGACAAAAATGTCTAAAGGAATTCCAGCTTTTTGCTTGAAATTTGTATTTTGTAAGTTTCATTTGCTAATAATGCAATAAGAATATTATGAATATTTTTTATTTTTTTTATATTACCAAGTGACAGAACGAACAAGTCAAGCGCCTGGTGGCAAGCAACACGCCAGTCCATAACAGTTGCAGTGTCACTCAATGCTTTAAATCACAAAGATCTGAAGAGCACTGCCACTGCCCGTCACCCTAAGACAGAAGTTGACAAGTCCCATGTGCCTGTTTTAATTTACCCTTCAAAACCGCAACACAGTAATGCTTACATTACAGCTTGGCGACAGTAATTGGTAAGGTGGCAGTACTTCCCTGGACGAACTATTCCACAATTTTACGGCTCAAAAATTAAACTTTGGTAAACGCTTTTCTTCACACTGATACCAAATAGACGGTTAGTTAGGTTACTTGTCATGTACTTTTGGCATAAGACCCATTTCGTCGCATCACTTTCTCATACTTATTTCGCATCACATTTCCTTCATATTCACTGGCTTTTACTTATTCTTAGAGTAATGCATTAGAATTAACACACTTGATAAGAAATTTACTGCCTGCCTTATATATTTATGAAGCCAGCATTTTTGTGAAAAATAATTTACATTTGTTTATTAAGAGTATTGACGTGAACCATCGAAATTATAGAAATCCCCATAGACTATTTTTTTTTGACGTACCTAAGGTAGAAAAATATAATCAAAATTGTTTGTGTATGTGTGTCAGAATTTACAATAGATTACCAAATGACATTAAACACTTGCCCATTACATTATTTAAGACTAAATTATATTAATTGTTAAAGAATAAAGTATATTACAGTATTAGGAAATTTCTACAATAATTTTTATGTAAAAGAATTTAAATTAATTATATACAACTTAATGTAAATGTAACCATGTGACGACCTATTTTTCATTTATTTTGCATGCCTAAATTATCTTCGGGCGAAACATGCTTGAACTTATATGTATATTACTGTGTTATCATGACCACCATGTTTTATGCAAATAAACGATTTGATTTGATTTAAAATAAATATAAACTTTTGCCACCTCCTGAATAATGACTCTTTATAAGTTACGAGTTTGAGAAAGTAAGACATGATTTCCTATTATCGTCATATTTGTCTGGAGGATTAACAATATAACAGCAAACACGTTAGGTTTTTGGCGGTCGTTTGCTAAACTGGACGTCATACGGGGCAAATAAAAAGATTCAAGAGACAATTTACCATGAAAAACGGTCACGCTACAATGATGATTGTGAGAAATGCAATAACTTACTTTTCAATCAAACTAAGCAAGCATGAACGAAAGATTGTTTGTTTGCTTCCATAAACATGTAAGAAAAACCTTACTACAACAGCTAAACACCAAAAAACATGTAGTAAAATGGCTTAGAAAAACCATCCCCTTTTTACACTTGAGTGCGTAAAGCATAAGCCCGATGATGTAAATGTAAGTGCTATTCATAAATGTTTTTCATTGATATTGTGTCTACAGCACAACTTCACCCAATGCCGTTGGGTATAAGGCCACCGAAGTTTGTGCTATACACCACGGACTTTCGCTAGCTTCATTCATCATTTTTGGGCATGGTATCCAGATATCTAGAATTCAGGCTAAAATTGCAGCTTCTCAAGTATATTTTTAACCTAATAAGCCGTGGTAGTCTAACCTTTTGCCTCTCAAGCAGAGTGCGTGGGCTTAATCCGGATTTTCATTTCTAAGTTTTCGGAATTTATGATACTATAATGTAACACCTCTGTTAATTCAAATGAGACAATAAATTATGAATTATAAAATTTTATATTTCGCACTATCGCACCGACTCATATAAAAAAACCTTAAAAATAATCCTTCACCCAAACAATTAACCTCCGTGTAACCAACAGTGTTACACATAAGCATAAAAAGGCGTGATTTGCCGGGCGGTGGTCGGCGTGGGAGCGTACTATGCGCCCACGCAATTGTAGGTAGCCGACTGTGAATAAGCTCATTGCGATAATGGAGAATTCATACTTTTCATGTTTAGTTATTAATGATACATCTCATTAATGAAGTTAAGGATTAATTAATACAGTTCCTAGTACAGTGTAATATAAATACAGTCAAAGTCAAAGTTGAATAATCTTCATTTCATAGGTAAGCAAATTATGAAATTACACTTGAAATCGTAATACTGATAACTCTAGTGCTCATTTGTAAGGCAGACTTCCCTGTGAAGAATGAGTACGAAATACTAGGGTTTGTTCTTTGTAAATATACATTTTAATACATTATCATTTCAATGTTTAATTTAAACATCTTATATCGAAGCTACCTGCAAGAGCTAAACGGGTCATTACCAAGGATTTTTGTCATCCAAGTACGCAGAAGCTGTATACATACCTTTAGTATAAAGTTTTTGTCTCACTA
>NW_020653854.1:25785767-25813163 GCF_003589595.1 Hyposmocoma kahamanoa
AAAATACTAACAACCTAGCAGACCTATGTTATTACAAAGGCATTGACTTACAATTATATGGACGTCGGGTCCGCGCTAAAAAGTGTCCGCACTTGTAAGGCGCTAAAATCGTATACAGAGCGCCAAACTCCGCTTTGGTCTTCATTTGTTCGACTGACAGCGCGATACTGCGATGACATTACAATTTAAATTTCGAGTAGGTTGACTTGGGACATTTTTTTCGTGGTTTTTGTATTCGATCCGTCGTCCATTTATTTGTAAGTCAATGTACAAAGGACATTAAATTGATAAATGTATATTTTGTGCTATATAAGGTATACATTGCTACCGTCTGGGATCGACCTCGGAGTATTTCCCTCTGCATCTCATAGCATTGAAATGTATACCTTATTCTAATTGCAATAGCAAATAATGTACATTGATATATTTAATGTCGAAGAAGATCGACAATTCATAAAAAAAACTTGTGAAGTTTGCAATACGCATTGTTGCCTAATGGGTGGTCGATGAAGTGAAAAGTTAAAATCGTGTCGTCAAGAAATCATCGAATTAGTAATTTAATGATGTCATATGACGGGAAGAAAAGTCGTGCGTGGTGGTAAGACACACGTCTACCCATAACAGTTGCTATGCCACTCAGATCTTTAATCGCAAAGGTCTGAGGGCACTGACACTGCAGCCGCCACCTAGAGACATAAAATTGACAAGTCCCATGTGCCTGTAATTTCACCAGTAAACAAAAAAATATATAGGTACAGTTCACTGGACGAACTCTGTCACAAGAAGCTCTGCTGTTGTTAACAACTTTTTAACGCAAAAAAATTGCTAATTCATAAAATATTTTTCAGTCAAATTTGTTTTTGTCTGTATTTTATACGAAAAAAGTGTACCTACTTTTTCAAGACGGTTAAAAAACAGTCCAAGATTTGCTTGCTAACAGTGAGGCGTGGGAAGACGCGTGCAAGCGTGAACCAAAATATCTAGCTGACAGTAACAACGTGTAACATGACATGACGTATGGCACCATTTACATAATTACAACTTTAATTTCAAATATTTAAATTACATATCATTCAATTGGATAATGATGTTATATACATTTTATTAATTGGATCCTATTTTAAGGATTTAGTGATGTTTCCTTAGTTTAATAATAATAGAACAAAGTACATCACACAAACGTCTTTTTTAACCAACTTAAAGAAAGGATGAGGTTATATGTTCAGCTGCATGTATGTTTTTAAATTACTCCGTCAATCGTGGACCGATTTTGAAAATTCTTTTTTTGTTTCAAAGGGTGCACTTTTGTGGTGGTCCCATTGTCGCCAAGTCATAATCTGATGAAGGGATCCCATGAAAATCGAAGAAAACCCTCAAATTCTATAGGCATGTCCATGTATTCACCAATTATCTTTTGGAGCTACTCGAGACGCGTCAGACAAATACTATGATTAAAATGTAGGGAGTTTCAAAAAGGTAGGGTCTGAAAAACAGCTTAAGCTGAGACTCTATCCTTTTTATCTACACAGTATCTATAAGTGATATTATTTACGACTAAATTGTTTTGTAAATGTAGGTAAATAAAGTTCTTTATTATTATTATTATTATTATTAATTTCTACGTCAATTCTGCACCGATTTTGAAAATTCTTTTTTGTTTGAGAAGACATACTCTCGAGGTGGTCCTTTATGCTGTTCCGGGTTCGTTTCAGCTATCACATATTACTAATTATTTTCCGTAAATAAAAGTCGTCTTTTCACTTGACACAATACCTACTTACGTGTAATCAAGAAATCGCCGTCACCATGGCAACCAGAAAAGAACGTATAAAATGTACAAAGGAGTCCGTAGCAGTCCCATTGTCAACAAGACAGAATCTGGATCTGCATTGTAGTTGATATGATCGCGTAAATTCGTATTCTAAAATATCTTAGAAGAAACCACTCGTTCATCATTGATAGTTGCGAAGATTCATCATTCAATTTTGTGTGGCAGTCATCTTGATTGATACTTAAATATATACGGACAACTGCACACCAGACTACACGTTTTTGTTCGAAAATCGCCTCCAGTGCAACGGAACAAGATACGTCAATGTGTAGCTTGATGTGCTGGCGTGTGTACAATATCTAATTATTTGAAAACAAAGAAACACCTGGATTCTAAAGCCATACAGTAAGTTTGTAAACTTGCATTGGTTGGCATGGTTGGCACCGACTCCATACATAAATAATTAGATACATGTACCCTTAGAATAATAACGCATAGAAACCTAGTCCGCACACGCTAAGTGAGGCAAATTGAAGCGCGCCCAAAGGGCCTACACGAGCGGGCGGGCCTTCAGTACTCAAGGTCAACTTGCACCGCGAACAGATCAAGAATTTTAGCTAAAAATGACGAAATGTGCGGTAAATGAGTGTAAAAATACGTCAGACAAACATAAAATAGATACTAACATCACGTTCCACAAGGAAGTAACGCGTTTCAACTTGTATTTTTATATAAAAATTCACTAAAACAGAAAATTAACCTACTACTAAAATTAGCCTACATGAATTTGATTTTTGCCTCACTTGTGACAGTTCGTTTGATATGAAACTATCATTCTATGCGTTATTATTCTAAGCATGTACCTACATATTTTTTTAGTGGTAAGATAAAACGTCAAACCGATCAGTAGATAGCACATACCAATAATAATATTTTACTGAAATAATAGGTCGTAAATGGGTTTGGACAATATTTTTCACTTTGTACTTATATAAATAAACCATAAATATAAATAGATTGATAAATATGTAATTATAATACCGTGAACAAAACAAAATAAGATAAAAATAAATTTAAAGTATTATGTGCATTGTTGTCGTTTGGAATAAATCTGTATTTTGTTATTTTTTACTTTTTAGTGTTTAAAAAGTTTGTTTATTAAATTTTGGTTACCGAAATGTCCACCTACTAATGAGAGCCCAGTGGAAAAATGGTTGTTTTCCAATGGAAAAGTGGATGATTGGAGTCTGTGTGACCGCATGTGCCTTTGTTATCGTAGCAAGTGACGGGGCGAACAAATAGTACAGTGATTTTCAGGTAAGTTTTTTGTACTCAATTTTGGTGACAGTTTCTTCTTATTTAAATACATATTTATAGAATATCATCATAAAGTATTATTTAATATTCGAATGTGGTAACCTGTAATATTCTTTATTTATTCTTAAATTTCACGCTAGTATATGCGAGTAATTGAATAATGAAACTTGTCACCAAAATTTAGTACAAAAAACTTACCTGATAATCACTGAGTACGCTTGGTAGTAAGCGATACGCCTATCCATAGCAGTTGCAGTGACAGGCGTGTCGCTTAACACCAGGTGCACGATTTTATTTGTCCCGTCACTCGGTAACATAAAAAAAATCTTTTTTAAAGACTCGTGTTCATAAGCTGATATAGACGTTAAAAGAACCAAAAAAACAGGTAGTATAAATTGTCAGACCCAATACCAATTATTAAAACGCATTGGTTATGCATTTGGCTCCCCTGACTCAAACCGGAAGTGAATTTGGTGCTATTTGAATTAAAATATGGATACTACTTCCCTACCGGAAGTGACGCACCTAGGACGTATTAATATTTTACGCACATTACTTTAACCTTACTTTTTTTGGTTACTTTATTTTTATTACCAAGTGTGAGTAACACGATGATGTTCACCTAAATGTCATCTGCCTACTTTTTTTTGATACCATGTGACGAGACGAGAGTTAGCAACTGCAGTGCCAATATGAATCTCAAAGATCAGAATCGAGACATAAGGAGAGACCCAGCGAGTGCTAGATAAAGAGGTCTCGAGTTCAATTCCCAGTACGACATATTATACAAAACGAGGGTTTTAATTGTATTTTGTTCGCGTTATTGCCCTGGAATTGCAGCACCAGCAGAGCTCCTGGTGTGTGTGGTGAATGTGACCATTACTGCATTCCGGTTTTGAATGGTAAATGTGTTCCAAGTTTATGTCTCAAGGTAACGATTGCAATTGTAGTCCTCTCTAAGTGGCACTGCCACTGTTATACGAGCAGCTAGGTGTGTCGCTTACCGCCAGGCGCAGGATTTGTGCATCCCGTCCCTTGATATAATTAAAAAAATTACCTAGAACAGAAAATCCCTTAGTTTGATTATTGACGAGAACTTTGTCCTTCGAATTCGTGCTATTGTAAAACAGTATTTATTTCATATAATCTAAAACGTAATCATTATAGAAATATTTATTTTAAAAGCACCTGCTCGACCCACGTCTATGCATCATTCGCTAACGAGTGGCAAGTCGCAGCTGACCAAACACTAAACGTTCCCTGTGACTCAAGTTTCGTTATGCACTAAGCAAGTGAAAACATGTTTATATTAAAGGGAGATTATTAAAAACAACAATGCCTGGTCTACACACGTGTTCTGTAAAGACGTCCACTGAAATTTTTGAGTTTTTTAACCGTTATCTTGAATTATTTGGATATTATAATGGGCTTAAATATCGTAGTACTTATTGCACGGATATAAAGCTTTTTTGACCATCCCCAACTAACGACAGATATGAAGCAGGCCTAAGGCAAAATTTCCAGGCTAACGTGTTTTCTGTTTAAGTTTTACGCTTCTATAGTAAGATTCCGGGTGATATTCAAAATTTGCCGTTTACGAGGTTTAAAACTATATATACAGTGAACCAAAAACTTTATTCTACAGGTGAATGACAAAATTCCGTTGTACTGACCCGCTTAGCTTTTGCTGGTATTCTCGGCCTAAGATGTTTGAAATAAATATTGTAAATGATACATGTATTCAAATGTATGTTTATAAATAACAACTCCTAGAGTTTCTTGATCATTCTTCTCAGGCGAATCTGTCGATTTCAAGTGTAAATTACTTACGTACCAAAAAAGATTATCTGACTTTAGCATGTGATATCTTGAACTATATAGCTCGTGTCAATTTCGTTCTATTTAAAAGGCAGACTTACAAAATTCTTAGAGAATGTTCGCCTTTGAAAATTGTATGAGAGCCGTACGTCCTTCTTACTTACTACAAAAATGTCAGACACGACATTTAACAAGAAGAGCCACGGTATAACACAAGCGTGTTTAACAATCCTGGGGAGGTTTTAATTAGTGCCAGTTCACACTGCTTCAAAAAAAAAACAACTTGGTGTATTTCAAAGCGAGAGGAAGTACATGACTTGACTTGTTTAGAACAACCATGATCTATCATCGACGACATTGTCATTTCCTACAAGTGAGATAACGGTCATATTATTGTTTGCGTATTTATTAAAATATAAAACCCTTACAATTACTCGTACTAAGAAGAGAAGATTGTTTACTTACCATTAAAGCCGGGTTTTCACTATGCGAGCACGCTAGCACTGAGTCCACTCGGATGACTGCTCGTAACGTGTAAACAGGTGATCCGAGTGCACTCGGACGTCCGTTTGCAGGAAATCGAACAAGGTTTTATAGAATTAATTCTTACAGATACCTAGTTTGGTATTCTAAAGTAAATAAAAAAGTATTCTAAAACAAAGTTTATTCGTAATCAATGTGTAACATAAGAATTGCGCAGCCAAGTGTGAGTACGTGTCAAAACGCGACTTACAACGTGACATTGAAATTTAGTTACGATGTCTAAACACGGCCGTGCATTGACTTAGAAATTTTGCAATATTATATCTAAATACTGTTCTTACGTGTTGTCAACCGAAAGTAAGAATCCTTTTTCCAGTATAATAATAAAATAATAATTAATAATTAACGCACACACTCAACATAGCCCCGCACTATGGAAACCCTGTGTCGCGGGTACCATGGACACACACATAGACAACCACAAATTATACCCAAACTCACGAGAGAAATAAATGTAGGCCATACAAATATTTCTCCCGGTCCGGCGGAATCGAACCCGGGGACCTCTGCGTGGCAGTCCGGTATGGTAACCGTTCGGCCACGGAGGTAGTATACATGTCTAAGGTCACATATCTTCCAGAAGGTATCCCAGAATGCAACCAAGAGATTAATATAGGAGATGAATAGCATCAACACGCTGTATAAAAGATTTTTCTTGTGCCAGAGAACCACATCAATGCCTGGTCTCAAAGGAACTTAGGAAATTCCCTGTACTACGAGTATCAGGGCAACTGAATTCATTGGCTCTGCATAGAACACCCATACCAAAACCAGTATAGAGAAAAGCACTTTCCATTTTGTCCCACCGGGAATGGATCCCGGGAACTCTTCATCCAGCATGCACATATTCATATTCATATCTTTATTGCTTGGCCCATGGTTTCACATAAGAAGTTATAAAATATAAAACTGTAGTCACACATGTGACATCCTGCAAAGGCGCCGGAATTCAGGAGAGCCCTACATATTATGAATTACAAATATAAATATCTCTACAAATGATTAATAATAACTATTTTCTAATAACATGAAGTTAAATAACATTTAAGTATTTATTATTTATGGCCTAATCTATTTAATGATTAGGAACATGGCACTTAACGTTTGGTAAATATTTCGTCTAATTTATAAAATGCGTTATTGAAAAGGTACTTTTTCAGATGGGCAATAAATGTCGATAATTTTTCTTGGTTTTTTATCTCATTTGGTATGCCATTATAAATTTGAATTGCCATTACACACACGCACAGTATAAACTTCTTCGTTTTTATTAACATGACCTTCCCCAAGTAACGCCTGAATCTATGAATGATCTTAGGCTGTGAAATCAGCTGTGCGTACAGTCTGTACGGACTGTCCGCGTGCGGGCTATCCGTGTGCGTTAAACCCACAGTGCTCTGAGTCGAGTATTTAATTTAGTGCGTATATTTACGGAAGACAGACATCTATAATGCACGCATGGGTAGCTTGAAGAAATAAGAAAGAAAGAAAGAAAAAGATGCTCTAACGCTATCCTACTCCGCTCCGGTGTTTCGCGCGGTGTTCTGTGCGGATTTGTCTGCGGACACATCTGCACAGCGCTGACACCAGCCCTATATCTATTGCTATGTAAGACAGTGCCTTGAACTACCCAGAACACCACCTTTTAATGACTTCCGTGGTCAAGTGGCTTGCAAATCAAGTGGTTTTCATGGCGTCGCCGTCTTGAGGTCCCAAATTTGATCCCCTGGCGGGTCAATGCAGAAAAACTAAATTTCTATATTGTCTCGGATCTCGGTGTTTGTCGCACCGTCGTTGTTTGCGATTTCCGTAAAACAAGTTTTATTTATTTTGGAATCAAAGCAAGGTATTTGATGTTGTCTAATATTTATTTATTTGTTAATGAAGCTGAAAACCTCCGTCAAATCCTTTACATTCCGAGTATCGAGTACTCTGTTATTGATTGTAATAGTCTGATAGTTTATTTTTTATGCTACGTATGACTTCATAAAATCATTTTAAACTCTGCAAAAACTGTAATTGTAGCATATTACCATCGTATCTTTAACTACCAATATCATTGAAGGCATTCTTGTTTTCAAATCTGCTACCAATACTAGTGAGGGGACAATTAAATCTCCCTTGCAGGCAAATTGTACCAGTTTCATACAAGTTTTTCTACATGGCAATTATATTTTGTTTTAGTACGATGTTTTCGGCACGCTGTAAGCGATCAAAACCGGAAAAAAACTCCTGTGTTTAACTTTTTTAGTAAACGACCTGTTTATATCTGCATATTTATAACTGTACAAGGTGTGGTCTGAGGTGTATCGTATTTAAACAAAATATTTAATTTTGTTTTTTGTAAAATAACTAATTTCTTTTGACTAATTCGTTCGTGTGTTCACAGATTTATAAGGCGAGTGTCAACGGGCAAGTTGGAAAGGCCGACTAAAGCGAACTTACTAAGATCAAATTGAGCACGTCCTAAAGACCAGGTTAAAAGTATCCTTAATTGACGAGCACTGATGCGTGTTAATGTAATTAGTCTCCCTGAATCATAAGTCTATAACTTCCATGCACCTGTAATTTGACCAGCAATCGTACCCTTCAAAATCGGTACGCATTAATTAGGCTGCCTTTCCACCAGAGGTGTGCGAAGTATCGAGGCAGTGCGAGGATGTGTAGCGGCGCTGTGAAACGGTGTGACGTTTTCCACCAAAGCTGTGCGAGGATGCGTTACGAGCTCTTTCCAGGTCTGCGCGGGCGGGGTACGGCGTGGTGGGGTGAGCGGTGGCAATATATCAGTGTTAGTTAGTGTCATACTTTCAGTAGGTCTAGTTTCCTACACCGTTTTGCATGCATTTCTCGCTATTTTGTATGTGCAAATACTTAGATCCGCTAACCCTTTTCCGCCGGAGCTGCGCTAAGCGAGGCTAAGACAACCTCCTCCTCGCTTCGCTACGTCGCACATAAATAAATAAATAAATCTTAACATTATAACCCAAGTGTTAAAATTAAAAACCCATCATTTTGTTAACCCGTTTCAGCTATCACCTCATCGTAATAAGTCTTCATCAAGAACCGTCAATCTACATCATTTTAACATGTTGTTCGACCCAAAAAATATATAATCACTACTCGGAAGCGATGATCGGGTCAAAGAAGCCCATGGCCTCGTGGAGGAAAGCGAATGACCGCCGAAGCCGAACCGGTCTCGTACGAATACGAAACACCTGTGGCAAATTCGGATACGAGAAACCCGAAAGGGGAACAAACTGAACGATGACTGGATTTCAAAGTACATTTCTGTGTATATAAATTAATGGAGGCAAATAATAATATATTTGTATAACATTTTACAGGTCGTATTTAATTGTAATTGACGGTTTAAAATTAATAATATAATAATATGCCAGATAACTATATCAATTTTAGTAACAGTAGAAGAGTTCCTTGAGAAAGAATTCGTCCAGGGAAGTACAGCCACCTTAGCTATTTCTGTCGCCAGTTATGAAGGGTAAGGGTACTGGTGAAATTACAGGCAAATGGGACTTGTCAACTTACGTCTCAGGGTGACGGGCGCAGTGGTAGAGGCTCTCAGGTCTTTGCAATTTAAAGATCTGAGCGGCGCTGCTACTGTCCACGAGGACAGACGTGTCGCTAACCACCAGCCGCACGACTTGTTTGTCCCATTAAAACAGGTCATAATTTCTCAAAAATGTGCAAAATTTTATTTCAAATTTACTATGAATTTTTCCAACTCGAATTGGACCAGAGTGGAGTAAATACTCGCCTGAGAGGAGACCCGTACCCAGCAGTAGATCGTATAAATGGATTACTGTATAAATGTAATCTACCATTAAAACGAGATTAATCATTGAAATCGAATTCGTTTCTTACTGTCTTTCTCCTTAATGAGATGAAAACTAGATACTCGTACGTTATAATAACATTTCGCGGTCGATTTGACCCGCAAATGTTTTCAATGTGATTTTAAACGGTGAAAGAGTTGTCGAAACCTTTTTGGCATTTGTTTAGTACTTATATCAAAATTTGTAAAATTAGCTTTAGCGATCATAATCAACTCATTTATACTTCCAACTGCCGGACACGGATCTCAGGCGAGAGTTTAGGCCATACTTTGTGAACCTTCTTTAACGTCCAGGGGGGTGATTCACGTAATCAAACCGTTACGATATCGTAGCGACTTAGTCGTTGAACCGCTTTTTCGTAATCACGTGTGACATTGAACGACAACGAGTCCAATTTTAAAGTCGTTCGTTCCTTCATACGTATTCTGCTAAAATTTTGACAGCTCTTTCAATATTTTCGATGCTACTCATATCAATGTTCGTTCAAGTGATACGTGAATATCGATTTTGGATAGGAATTCGATCGAACGACTACGTAACTTCAACGATATTTTGATAGCTTGAACTTACGTGAATCGCACTAAGGTCTCTTCACGATGTTTTCCGAATTTCAAATTAAATTACGCACGTAAATTTCGAGAAACTCATAGGTGCGAACCGAGATTTGAACCCACGGCCTCTGTCTGAGCGGCCGAAGGTCAAACCATTAGATTATCACGATAGTGAAAAAGAAAGATATTAGAGATATTCTACTAATAGATAATACGGTGATAGCCCTTTGTAGGAACAGTCGCTTTGCAGTTAAGAGGTCAGTGTTTCGAGTCTCTGAGGCGGCATGCATCTATGGCTTTTTATTTCTACGTACATTAATATTTACGAGCAACACCTCTCGCTAAGAGCATTTGCGTAGGTACTACGTCGTACTTATGTCGTTTAGTAGCAGTAGAGCTTTTTGTGAAAGTGTTCGTCCAGGGAAGTACTGCCACCTTACTTATTTCTGCCGCCAAGCAGTAGTGTGAGCATTACTGCGTTCCGTCTTAGAACGCAGTAGAAGGGTAGGGGTGCTGGTGAATTTGCAGGCACATGGGACTTTTCAACTTATGTCTCAGGGTGACGGGCGCAGTGGCAGTGCCCCTAAGATCTTTGCAATTTAAGACTCTGAATGTCTCTGCAACTGTTATGGATAGGCGTGTCGCTTACCACCAAGTGCACGACTTGTTCGTCCCGTCACATGGTGTTAAAAAAAAATGTCTGAAATATTACAGGGATCATTTTATCTCTAGGTGCACAAGCGACATCCAAAGTGGATCCGAGATTTCTAGATTTATATAGTCTCGGATTCAGAACGATGGGATGGGATGGGATGGCAAACGCGTTAATAGTCAAATAAGGAAGTCACCACATATCGACAATGAGTTGCATTAAGTCGGACAGAAAAAAAACGGTATATCCATGTAATAAGAGCGAAAAAGACTGTGCGTTTTGCGTCGGCGGTCCGAGCGGAAGCGAAATGCCCAACGGTTTTTTTCGCCCTTGCTGCATGAATATAAAGTTTTTTTCTAACACGTCCAGGGAAGTACTGCCTTCTTACCTATTTCTGTCGCCAAACAGTAATGTGATCAACACTGCGTTTCGGTTTTGAAGGTGCTGGTGAAATCGCAGGCACATGGGACATAACTAATGCCTCAAGGCGACGGGCGCAAGGGTAATGTCCCTAAGATCTTTGCAATTGAATGCTTTGAGTGACACTGCAACTGTCATGGACAGGCGTCTCGCTTACTGCCTTAGGCGCATGACCTGACTTTGTCCCGCCACATTTAAAAGAGTCCTTTTTTTGTTATCGGAAGGTACTTTAACTTTAACTCCAAGCTCATAACCCTTCCAGGAAAACAAAAACCTAATTTTCAACTCCACCAACAAAATAAAACTAAAATAGCACGCGTCATTAGTGACCAGAGTCCGTAACGACCTGCATTTGACCCCTCTGAGCCCTCTTCGAATGCCCAAAACTGCCCCAGACCTTAACATCCCTGAGTTTTAAACGAGGGAGATCAACCAACCGTGTTATAGGCAAGAGCTTGACAGTTCCCGTCCAGGTATAAATGACCTATGAAAATATTCCTCAAGTTACCAATTATTACTGCAGGTTTTTTAATTGTGTTTAGACTTGTTTTGAGGTCTCATTGCTCTTGACTAATTATAAGCTGTTGTGATGATATTACCTGTAAAATTCTATTCTAATTTTTGGCGCCTTTTCTATAATCTGTCATTGTTTTGCTATCATTCGATTGTATACAATCTTTTCTCGTTTCTACACCTTGAAATCAAATCTACCGTCCTAATCATAACTACCGTAATCGACATTTAAATCGAGTTATTAACATCTCTGGCATCTGCGAACCGAAGTCTATAACACCCCTAATTTGTTTTTTTTATATCTTTTTTAGTTTCAATTTTATTGTCAAGCAAAATCAGAGAAATCGAAATTATTTACTAACAAAAAATGCATTAGTCAGGAGGCGGAGGTCAGAAATGTAAACGTAAAGTTTCAACGTGTAGTACAATAAGCAAATAAAACAAGAAAAGTAACATAGTTGCAACAAAAAGATATGTATGTAAAGACTAATTTTTTAAAAATCCCTATTTCTCATTAATTTCATTAAAAACCGCAAATTTAAAAAAATTACATGTTCAAGTCAATCATCAAAGCGGAACGGTAAAGGTCTACTTATACTAGTTAAACGAAACTCTACCTGTATAAAAAGTACCTGTATACAAAATCCCAGTCCCTCAATTACATTAAAACAAGTATAAACAAAGTGGAATTTTCCATCCTGCTCTAACAAGTTTGAAAATACGTTTGAACTATTGCTGTGTTCCTCTTACGCGCGTTGAAGTCTTTCGCTCCTGGCTTTGCGAATGCAGTATATTTGAAATTTTAAGAAAGCGATTTTAATAAAAAAAAGGTTTATTTAGTTTTATAAATAATTGTGAAAGTTCGAAATGGATTAAAATTTTGTAATTTGTTTTTATATTACTCTAGAAAAAGATTAGAAATAATTTGAAGTACAGGTAAAACTGCTTTACATAATATTGATTGTAAAAAAAACTTATTATGCTTTTTTTATTGCTGTTAATTCTTACGATCTTTATACCCCTGCGATTAACATTATGGGCTCTGGTTTAGGGTCCAATTCCTGGTATAATCGATTTGGGAAAAAATTTTTCTAAATTGGCTCTGGAGAGGGTGTTCTCTAGACAGTACCTAGAAGTTAATTTCGTTGCTCTGGTACTAAGAGTTCCAGGAACTCCCTATCTTGTGACCAGGTAATTGGTGAGGTTGTTTGGCATATTATTACTATTATAATATTGTATTTCCATGAGTTTTTATTAGAATATGAATAAAAAGCCAAACACAAATGCTTTCTACGTCTTCTGAAAGTTTTCGATTGACTATAAAATCGTTGCTTTTGAATTAAGGCTCCAAGGGCTGGCGGGGAGAAGTACGGTGTGAGGAGAGGGATCGAGATCCACTCCGGCGCAACCGGATCGAACCCAAGCCTCTTTTAGGAGGGAAAATGTACTCCCGCTTTGTTTCACTGCATTTTGTAAAAAAATATCGCAAAACTTTATATAACTATGATATACTACTATTTTTATCATGCTTTAGTGATATGGCAGTAAATTGTTAAAGAAGACTCTTATTCTCAAGAATTAAGAATACTGTTGGATAGTGCATTCACATATGTATTTATTGTTTGTAACAGTAAATTACTTTATCACTGATATATTTCACAAATTAAGAAATTATTGTTCAACTTCAAGGATGAAATTGTTAAATTATCTCTAAAAGTCAAAGAATTATAAATTTCAAGTTACTATTAACAAAACTATCTATTGCGTAGTTTCACATTAACCTTGTATTCATCAATGAACAATTCGCAGAACACGATACCTATCTTCTTGTCTGAGAAATTTATTCTCAAACTTCTATTGAATGGAAAATTTAAACATTGCAGAATTTGCTGCGTACCTTCTGTATTATATTTTATTTTCTTCATACATGGTATATGTACATTATGTAATTACACACAAGTCTTAGACGAATGAAAGTACAGTGCTGTATATAGAGCCAACGCGAAAGGATTTAGATCAAATCGAGAAAGTTTTTGAAAATTCCGAAATACGTGGTGAGAAGAATAAAGCTTGTGTGGAAAGATTGGTATTGCTATCAATTGTACTGTCTGAAGAGGACAGCCACGATGAAGTCTTTGGGTGAAGTTTAGGTTTTTAAAAAGACTGGAGTGCGTAATGGAAAGCAGAAGCCTTGTATGAAAACATTACTGGATTCAAATGGTGTAAGAGAGATTTGTATTCCGAGCGATGTTATCCGCCTACCACAACAAAAGCATGTAAACAAAATATCACCTATAAATATGTGACAAATTTATCACATTTCAATGTCATAAGTTAAAAATCTTATTATCCCTTAATAATTTGTTTTAATTAGTGACATACTGTCATCTACTGGAATCAGCGAACTGAGATCTACAAACGCCTACAAGTGTTTTTTTTAATATTCTATGTTTAAGTTTTACTGTTAGATAAAATTAACGTAATTGACATTCTTCAAATAATTTTTGCCAATATTCCGAAAGTTACCAAAATGCATAATGCAAATATGAAGTAAATAATTACATATATACTAAAATGAAATTCTTAAAAGAAAGTCCATTGTTCTACAAATTTTATAGAGTTATTAACATTAACATGAATATCACGCTTGTTAGTCAAAGTGAAAGATATCTCTTTAATATACCACTAATGTATTTAGACTACAGTGATGTGTGTAGTCGTATAAGTGCTAATGTTGAGCATGGATCTTTTCAACCGACTTTAAAAAAAGAGGAGGTTCTCAATTGGACAGTATTTTTTGTACATGCATTTGTGAACCAATTTTGATGATTCTTTTTTTATTGGAAAGAAGGCACTTTAGTACTGATCCTTTTTAAATTTGAAAGGATGGCAAACTAGGGGATGAATCCGGTTTCACGTACTTTCCGGTAACCGATTTCAATAAAATGAGGCAAATAGATGTAATTCCACACACTTTTGAGGTAGGTTTTTTAAGTTACAACTGTCTAGGACCGTGAGGTCTTCACATGCTTACAAAATTAACTATTGCATCCTACGTATTCTGTTATGTAAATTATAAACATAGAAACTAAATAGATACGTATAGAAATTACAAAATACGTGATTTTGATTTCGAACTTCAATTTCATTAAACATATTGCGATGTATTTGATTGATTAGATGCTTAACGCATTCATATTAAATTATATTTCGAAAATAAATACAATGTTTACAATATTATACTTTGTATACTTAGCAGAAGTACCAAAGTATATCATCTTGAACCTCTAGTTAGACTTCTGGATAAGTAACTAAAGAAAACTCACATTGGGTATAAAAAGGAATACAAAGCTTACCTTTGCACTGTGATACAGAGCACTGTTCTTCATAATTTTCGCTTTAGTCATTTTACAATCCGAAACATAGCACACATCACTTCACAGTTCACGAAAGTCGGTGTTTACTATGAGGCATCGAACGTGGGAGTGCTACGGTTGCGCGTACGCACGCCGCAGTGGCGCCGATGTATTGCAGCGGATAAATTGGACACTAACATAAACTGTAGTTTACTAGCGTTTTTGGGCGATCGTAGCGCCGTCTGTGATTTTACTAGAGAAATTTTAAGCTTCTCGTTTATATCCACTGTAATAAGGCCTTTGAAGAAATCTATTTTGAACGGTTTTCGAGGTCAAGCAACACTACCAATATAGAAAGATACTTCGTGGAATCTATTTTAAATGTTTATAGAGATCTAGTTAAATTTGCATTAGTGTTTACTTGAGGCTTTGATGCTCGTGTAGCGAAGGTTTTAACGTTCGGCCATTTTGTTTTGTCGTGACGTCATTACAGCCTGAGGGATGAAGAAGACTAAAACGTGTACTATTATAATGAGATGTCGGATTTGTAATTGGATATGTAATGTGTTGGGATTGGGATGTTCGAGACTTGTTACCATAGCTTGTTACTGATGTTAATTATGTATTTGTGAAGAAATTGTTAGTTGGATTATAAACATTATTAGTTAACATTACAAACGGACAAGGTTGCAAGATATTTATTCGATGAAAAATGTAGTCAACAATTAAAGCGTTATAGTATGTAAAGATCGTACATTTTACCAAAACCTGGTATTGGGGCTCGTACCCAATGTACGTAAATGTAGAATGTTCGTAGAATCTATGTTTGATGGGATTTGTAGGTTTCCCATAGTACTTTTTTCGGCAGAAGTTAGTTGATGTAAAATATTTAAGGCACCGCAATAACCGAAAGCGTTTATTGTACTATAATTATATACCTTTTTTCATGAAAAACCACAAACGTTCGTGGATTCTCTATTTGCAAAGTTTTATTGAAATCAGTTACCACAAATTCCGCGAAACCGAATTCTCATTATCCAATACTGAGGCACCCTTTTTCCAACAAAAAAAAAGAATCATGAAAATCGGTTCACACATATAATTAGTTGCTATATATGTATATATATATATATAGTCTTTCACAAGGAGCTCTCCTTGTGAAAGAGTTAACTTGAGTTGCTCCTTGTGACGCCTTACCTATTTCGGCCGCCAAGTAATAATGTCAGCTTTACTGCGTTCCGGTTTTGAAGGGTAGGCAAGGCATAGGCACACGAAACGTTTCAACGTATGTCACAGGATGATGGGCGCAGTGGCAGTGCTCCGCGGGGTCTTTGAGATTTAAAGCTCTGGGTGGCGCTGCAACTGTTATGGACAGGCGTGTCGCTCACCAACAGTCGCACGACTTGTTCGTCCTGTCACTTGATATATAAAAAAAAGGATGCCATATATAGTCGGATTTAGAATTTTTTAAAGTGGATTAAAAATACACGTATAATTGTAACATGTAAGCGGGGCAATGCGCGCGATCAGCAACATATTTAGTTTAAATGATGACATACTTAATATACTTTAATGTACGTTCTACACGTTCTGCGAATATTTTACACATTTCTTATTTTACTTTTGATGTAACATGCATTTAAATTAATCTGTTCATGGGCCGTGCTTAAATAGTAATATCGTAGATATTTAATTACTGGTGACGCTACAATAAGAAAAAAAAAATATAAAACCTCCTATAACTCGTGGAGAGCTGTGTGATAGGTGAGCTCGCAAAGCAAAAGGTACCCGTGCTACCACCGACCTTTATATCCGAAACTCTAAAGGCTCGTACTGCTTCACCTCTTCACATACGACCACCGATAACGACACCATGTAAAAATTTGCGTACACAGCTTATTGCCGGGCGGAGACGCGGATAATTAATTACAAATTTGAGGCGTATCATGATTTTAGATTTACGCGGCTTTGGGGTAGCATGGATTGGGATGGGAAAGTAAAAGAAGATGCGAGGTCAAACATAAACTATCTCGCGTTACCATTTAAAATTGCGTCACTATAGCACTAAAACAGCGAAAGATGTCATTACAGTTTTGCGGTGTGCATATATTGATTTAATATAAAAAGTTTAATGTAAATAATTGATTTTGTCAGTACGTTTTTCATATTTCTCTATGGAGAAGCAGTAGGTAGCAACTACACAGAAAGCACTTGGGGATAGCACTAGAAAGCCCGTCATTGGCTTTTTGAGATCCATATAGCGAAATTGGGTACCTCGAATTGTCTGTGTATTCTGACATTTAAGTTTACAGCAAAAGCCGTTACCAAGAAGCTTATTGTTAAACAATTCTTTTATGGGGGAACTGTGTGTTTTTACAATAAGATTACGGAGAATATATTAAGATTATCATTTCCTAAGTTTAAAACTTACATTAAAACTATTTTAATTGAAAAGTCATATTACAAAATAGAAGTGTTTTAGATAAGGAAGTATGGAAAGGCAAGAAGAGTCTAGATTCCAGACAATTATGATTTAAAGTGTATTCCCTGGAGTTTCTTGCTCGTTCTCAGGGAGGTCAACGTAGTGAACGAGCAGTAGTTTAAAAAATAGCTTAAAAAAATGACGTTTTCAAGTGTAAAAATTTTACCTATGAAATAAATGATTATTTGACTTTACTTCTTGGCCGATACCGAATTAACGGTATAATACAGTAAAATAAAAATAAACAATGACAAATAGATTAATGAAGCCGCTTTGCAAAGAAGGTGGAATAGCTATAGTGTCACTAGATCGCTAAGTAATAATTGTAAGTTTTTTATTTAAACGACCTCAAAAGTACGTGGAATTAATTTGCCAAGTTTTATTGAAATAGGTTACCGGAAAGTGCGCGACACTGGCTTCACTCCCAGCTTTACCACCCTTAGAGGTGGAATATTCTCTTCAAATTTTAAGGGGATGAATACTGAGCTAGCTACCCTCTTTCCAACAAATCTTCTCTCAAATCTTCTTTATTTTAAAGTCAGTTAAAAATGACAACCAAAGTAGTAAAAAAGTGATATGTAGACTTTGTTCGAGAATCAAAAGAATTACTCTAGTTTTTATTCCATGATTGATTGATGATTCCATGGGTTTTAGGGCTCGTGGAAGTTGGGAAGTCCTGAATGAATTAGGTCATCTGGTAACACTAATTGGCAATCACAATAAAGCTGGAAACTGAAAGAACCTTTTCTTCGCCAAACAAATCGCTGCCCTCAACTTGCATTTATTGTTAGCCCTTCTCTCCAGTACAATAAAATTCAAAATCTGCCAGCAAATATAAATAATAACGCATTTTACCTGCTTCAAATTTTTTTATTGCTCCGGCAGGTGGGCAATATAAAAAAAAAAAACAAAAAAGGGAGGCTCTGACCTTTCTGGAGATATACGAGCACAAACACCTTGCAGATTTAGCCTTGAAGTGTTGTTTTGGCGGTATGCGTAGAGACTTTACAGTGATTAGGGGTTTCTTTAATTGTGTTTAGCTCTATACCCGGTTATTTGCTTCTGGCCTACTCTAAACAAATTGGATACTAAAACTAAGTCATGAATTTAATCGGCAGGAAGTAATTCCGTGTGATGTAGAACGTAAATATGCAAATGATTATAAATAAATAAATAACGCACGCGCTCTCAGTCGCGCACTAGGAAAACCCTGTATCGCGGGTGCCATGGACACATAGATAACCGCAAATTACACCTAAGTAAATTTAAGCCATTTAAATATATCTCCCGCCCCGGAAATTGAACCATCCAGGATGGGAACCTTTCGGCCACGGAGGCAGATAATTAAATCCAGGTAAGCAACACGCCTGAAAGTGTTGAAACCCTAACTAGCCGTGAACAGGTTCACGGCAATGAAATGGGAAACTTCCGGTCCACAAAACTTATTAAAGAAGTAAAGTTTAAAGAAAGGGCTGTAACGATAAAAAGGTAAATGTAAAAAAACAGGTACAACAGTATAAAACACTCCCTACACTTTATCATTAAGGCACTTACCCCTAAATGGGCCGAGTAACTGAATTACAGAAATAGATACATAAAGGCTGTAATCTTACAAATTATTACACATGATTAGCTTATTAACAGCTCCGACTGTTGTGGCGGTCGAGCTGGGAGTGACTGTGGTACAAAAACAAAATGAGAAAGTGAAGGAAGATGGAACAATTCAAATTTAAAATTTAAATACATGTAAAAAAAAATGATAGGATACAAGCGGAAAGAAGCGATACAAAGAGGAGAGATGACGGTGTAAGGAGGTCACACCGTCACACGCATGTCCATAACAGTTGCAGTGCCACTCAAAGAGCTTTAAATCGCAAAGATCTTAGGGGTACTGTCACTACGCCGATCACACTGAGACACATGTTGACAAGTCCCATGTGCCTGTAAATGCACCAGCACCCTTTAAAACAGCAACGCAGTAATATTCACATTACTATTGGCAGTATAACCGCTCACGCGATGCGCTCCTCCTACCGCAAAATGGCGGCTGTTTCGCAAATTAGAAAAGCATTCAGTTTAAATACAAGTTTTTATAAATAAAAATTATTATTCTGCATTGCTAAATAAATACCCTCCGTACTACCAACAAAAACATCTCAAATAAAATGCAGGAATACACCGCAAATCCTTCACTTAAAAAGCACTAATGAAATTTTTGGTTTACTTGGATAAATATGATAATATTCCGTTTGAGTGGTTCTAACGTTTACCATGAAATTACTCCTTAAAGTATAGTTTATAAACATTTATATTCAGGGTAAACTTAAAAAACGCTACTTACGGTACGTTTTCAATAAATAAACACCGAAATCACCAGCCCAAACAATAACACACACGATTGTCGTGACGTATTTTTGAAGTTGTTTATTTTTTTAAATGACAGACCCAGGCATTAAAAACTTTATGGTTTTCTAGAGTAGTTACCGAAATAGCAATTAATATTAGTTCTTTTACCTGTTATAACTTCGATATCCGATAAATAGGTATAAAATAATCACCGGCACCACTAGGTGTGGTATGCGTCTACGGCTGCATGTATCGCGTGAGCAGATAAATAGTAAATGCGGCAGTAGTTCCCTGGACGAACTCTTTCACAAGGAGCTCTGTTACCACTAAAATTACATCTTCATCATCAGGTTTCGTCCGACTGTCTCTTCTAAGATCGCAATGCGGGTTGTGGACTGTGAACCTTTTTCAATACGAAGCTTATATCACCGAAAGCTCTTGCTAAACGCAACGTACGTAAGTAACTTAGAAATAACAGCCATGGCTACATGCCTCCTTAGGGATATGAACCGTTGATTTCTCAATTGAAAAATAACCGCCTTCCCACGAGTTACCATCGATCTTTTGTTTATAACATTAGTTTAAAGTTACAAACAAAAGAGCGTAGCAGTAGAGCTCCTTTTGAAAAGAGCGTGTTTCGGTTTTGAAGGGTAAGGTTGCTGGTGGAATTACAGGCTTATGGGACTTGTCAACTTATGTCCCAGGTACTATCTTAACATTGCAATTTAAAGCTCTTAGCGACACTGCAACTGTTATATATGCCGCCGTGTCGTTTTCCACCAGGCGCATGACTGGTTCGTCCCGTCACTTGGTAACATAAAGGCGTGTACACTACCATACGCATATTTTTATTGTGAAAACGTTACTTGACCTTTCTTTATACCAATATCTTCAGACACGCCCTAAAATCGCCAATGCAGTGTCTTTCTAATATAAAAAATCAATGAATATTATTCATACATAAGATGCCAATGTCGCAATGCCACTTTGGTCTATTGTAATGTCACCATACCGTGCTAGGGTTCCGTAAGACATTAAATTTAAAACATAAAAGCTTTTGGGTACAAGCAGTACCTTGGAGACGTCTTAATGTCTCTTACGCCGTCTATATCACTACTAGACTCGGTATTATTCTAGTCAGAATAAGTCTAAGTTGGCTTCATATCCTGGAGCATGCTAGGTCCCAGTCATTCCACTAGCCGACCACTTGTTGTCTTTTTATGGAGAGGGACATAATGCTTCTAGGGTGGATTTATTGTTCCTTCCTAGTTCTAATTCAAATTAAAAGGAGACATATCGACAAATTATAATTAAAAATTATTAATACAAAGGTCGAACACTTAGAAAAAATTATTTCGGTCCGGTCGGATTCGAACCCACGTCTTCTAGCAAACCGTGCCATTTAAGCACAGAACGAACCAGCGGACCTCACGAATTTTTCTATGTCCTTGTTATCGTATCTTTGTATTTGGTTTTTCAATGACTTTTTAGCCCTGGCCCAATCTATGAGAAATCTATGAAAGTATTTCGTCACCTAGTTAGATATCTTTACAGCTACCAGCCCCGGCTAGAGGTATCGCATTCACTGTATTTAAATTTTTATTTAATTGATATTCAATTATTTTTGTGAAATTACTCTACTAGTTTGTTATAATTATTAATACAAAGATCGAATTGAAAAAATTACTTCGATCTGTCTGGATTCGAACCGACTTCTTCTAGCAAACCGTGCCAGACGCTATGCCAACTAAGCATTTTTCTTTGTGTTCAATCTTTGTATTAATAATTATAACAAACTAGTGCAGTAATTTCATATAAAAAAATAATTGAACATCAATTCTATCATCAATTTTACCTAAAATACAGGAATTTCCTAGTTCAGGTACATGTGTTATTTTTACATTAAATCGCATAAGTAGTCTTTAGTTTTCTCTGTACATTATGTTACTGAATAAACAATTTTATTATTTTTATTTTAATTCAATAAAAATTTAATAATTATAATTCGTTAAGTATTTATGACAATAAGGTTGAAATTGAAACAATTTTTCCGGTTCTAAATCATGTGTGCTTGTTTATTCTAACAAACCAATATTTCTGGCGCTTCACAAGTCCTATGATCACGACTATATGAGATGGTTTTGGTGATTTACCAGTTATGTGTAATATTCACACAAACTACCCTATTGGTCGCTATAGTTACAAAAAATAATTGCCTTATCTTTAATTTACTTTGATGAACATGAGGTTGTTAATAAACAGGATTCATAAACCGGAGTTCAACTAACACTTAGCCAACTCTAAGAAATACTACACCATTACATATAGTAGTAAAAGTATCCATATCCCTTTGTCTCGGCGCTGCGCGCGCGCACGTGCGTAATACTCCGCTGTTCACACAACGTGGCGTAATGGCATTGTTATAAAGTACCACTGTTTAGCTGTGCTTTGTGAGATGAATATAAATTTGGCTGCAGTTTTGTATGCAAATAATCATTAATGGTCTATCCATTACATATTACACTTCTGGGCATGGGTGTCCAATAAAGAGAGAGTCCGCCAAGCCGCGCTGACCCAATGCAGTATCGACCATTCTCGGAGTAGTGTTCACTACTTAATTTCCGTGGCAATTTTTATTATTTAGATAGACAGATAAATAAATAATAATAATAATAACGCACACACTCAACATAGCCCCGCACTAGGGAAAACCCTGTGTCGCGGGTGCCATGGACACACACATAGACAACCACAAATTACACCCAAACTCACGAGAGAAATAATTGTAGGCCATACAACTATTTCTCCCGGCCCGGGAATCGAACCTGGGACCTCTGCGTGGCAGTCCGGCATGGTAACCGTTCGGCCACCGAGGCAGTTACTTTATTCACTGATATAACACAAATACAGATTAGGCATAAAAGAAAAAACATAACACGATTGTTATAGTAGTGAAACGGCGCTGACTCAGCATATGCCAAAGTTTCCTAAGGCGCTGGTTTTGGGTCAGGATCATAGATTCCCAAACTTCTTAGCTCACCGCCCTCTTAGACAAGATTAAAAAAATTCAACACCCGCCACCATAAAAAATAATTAAGAACCGTATTTTTTATATGAATCATCGAGTATTAACCAGAAATAGAGACGAAATGTCATTTAATTTGTTTGAAAACTATTCTGCCATATCATTACGGTGACAACTGCGCTCCGATTGGCCAGCCCGAATTCGAAATAATTGGCGGGTGTCGTCAATGGGTATCGTCGATTGTTTCACTTCAAAGTGACCAGTTAACTTGAGCTTTGCTACAATGGACGAAAATTGCAAAATTACATATTTAATATTTAATTACCGATGAAATGTGATTCCGTTTGTTTTGTAATTAGATGTTTTGCTGTTTTTCCCACACCACCGAATAGAACAGCACGGCATTGTTAGAGATATTATCTTTATTACAATAAATACAGAATATTTTTTGGAATATACGAAGACGTACACACAGGTTAGTATTGGCCTGTCTATATTTCAGTGCAAACGATAGTTGATATTTATAAGAGCTGTATCGCTAATGTGTTACCAGGAATATATGGCCATTATTTCGTCTCTATTTCTGGTTGTATGATCGATGATATTAATTTAACAAAAAATTACAAGGAAATAATAGGACAGCATCAACGCCACCCAGTTGCTTCTGAGGCCCCTATCGTCCTTCCCACTTTGGGAAACTACGGTCAGGACCAACGAGAGGGATTAAGTTATTTGAAAGCAAAAATATAACGCCTATGCCTAAAGTTATACATTTATACATAGTAAAGTGTAAATAGTGCATCTAAAATAACCTGTTTGACATGTGACAACCTGGTTAAATGTGAATATAATTACAGCTGTAGGAGTAAATTGTGATTGTAAAGAGGTTTTAAAATTGTATAATGTATTTAGTATATAATATAATTATACACATAATGTAAATAGGTCAAACCAACAACAAAATTCGATTCTAAGACAGAATATGTAAAAGAATAAAAATACACTACATAGATTTTTGAAGTGAGAGTAAGTGTAGCTGGTACAGCCATAAGTACACATGATTTAAGTATTCGATTTTTTATCGTGCAATATTATTTAGTATTCGAGTATTGTGTCGTGAAATATTCGAAATTAAGAGCGTTTACGCACTACGTCCTTTTAGAAATGACGGTCCCAAATATCACAGGGATGATTTTATTTCTAGGTGAAGTGAGTCCGAGTTTTCTAGGAATACGAATCCGATGCAACGTCGTTCTTTTAATTAAACGTTCAGGTATACTTTTCGTATTTTACAAAAAATAATTAAATATCATATTGGTGAAACATCGCAATAAACTTAATTACAAATTAATAAAGAGACATCTCCAGTCAGCTGCTGGTAGCCGTAATGGTACCTGGGCGAGTGAAAAATGGATTTCTCACAGATGGCACTACGGCAAGAAAGTCGTTCAAAAAAACCAAAACAATGATCTGCAACAAGCACACAGCTAAGTGCAGCTAAGTGCTAGATTATATGTAAAGAAATTAGATTTCTTTAGGTTCATATTATGTTTCCTTTGACGTCTATCGGTAAAGTAGAATCTTTTACCTTAAGGTACGGATAGATGGCGCTGTTCTAACAATATGGTGTTAATGTGAACTGTGGATAAAACAGGAGGGATTTTAAAAGATGGCAGTTTGTAAATAAAATGCAAATTATGTAATAAATAATGTAAAGGAATACCCTAGTAAATAAACTTTAAATGTCGTTTCTTTGTATTTTCAGGTAAATAAGTTTTAAGTGTAATTTGTACGTTTAGAAAGTAAAGTATAAAATAAGTTTGTAAACTTACGTTAGCTAATAAATCTTTGTATTTTCAGAGCAACACAAGAAGTTTATTTATAAATTGTCTTATATATATATACTAAAATTAATAAATCCCTACACATATACGCATTAAAGAAGTATGAAGTTGGATATAGAAAATGGTTACAAAAGTTATCCTATGAGAAGATGGAAGAACTCCTCGTTGGACTAGTTATCATCATGTCTTTTAATTATGAATAAACTACTTTACCTAAATTATTTATCTGCCTATACAATGGTTTTAAGTGCACTCTACTCCGCTATTTTTTTTCGCTCTTATACACACTCATAATACTTTTTTATTACTGCAAATGCACATATTCGTATCGTACTATTTAATTCCCTACCCACACGTTACGGCACTATACTACACTACTTTAGTTTTAACTGCAATCGAAGGATTGGTCATTTCATTTTACTATAACGCAGAATCTTCATAATACAGGTCTCGTACCTAGAATAGGTTATGATAAGTTAATTCTTGTTTGCTCATATAACCAATTTTTAAGTTTACAAATTAGTCTAGTAACTGCTGTATGTCTCATTTGAATAAAATTATTATTATTATTAAGATTTTTTCTTGTACTCGACTGAAGGTCGGATATTTGGAACTAGGTACGGGCCTAAGCCAAGTATTTTGGTTCGGTTGTGGTATTATGAGGGAGTGGTGATTTTTTTGTGGAGTTTGTTGAATCAGGTCGGACTATCAAGCATGTGTCTAGTACAAATTGACTGTTGTAGAGGTATGCAGGTTTTAGGGTGCAGATCTACCATTTTTAAGGCGGTATGAAGGGTTTTCGGTATGATACCTGTTGACGAAATTATAATGGGGACTGTCTTGACGGTTTCTTGGTGCCACATCTGTTTAATTTCGCCTGCAAAACGTATGTATTTTTGTATTTTTTCAGTGTGTTTCTGTTTTAAATTGTTTGTATTGGAACGGCAGAATGTATGAGGTAGGGGGTCTTTGTAGATTTATTATTATTATTATATCCATTTTAGCCTGTCGCCTCTCCCAAGGCCTGAAAGATTAATTTTGAATTAATTTATTATTATAATTATAGAAAAATTCGTAAGCTCCGCTGGTTCGTTCCATGGGTGTCTTTGTTCGCATAGCATCTAGCACGGTTTGCTAGGAGGATTGTTTTGGGTTCGATTTTTGTATTAATAATTATAACAAGGTAGTGGAGTAATTGCATAAAAAATAATTGTATATCGGGTGATAGTTCCTTAAACATTCAGTAAACCTAATTGACAATTACACTGTTTGTACCTAGAACAAGTCTACGTTACGTTGTTTATTGTAACTAGATTCATACCCTTTCGATTAAGGTTTTAACTTTTTTAACAAGATTAATTTTATTACCGGTATCTATAACGGCCGTCAAATTCAAATTAGTATTTTAAAACTTCCAAAAGCTTTTTAATAATATTATAAGCAACCGGAATTCACCCTTTTCTTTGTCCTAATTCTGTTTCATCCATAAATGTAATTTAATTTCACGCCTCGTCTTAAAACGGGATAAGTTTGAGTTTAGAGGTAATGTGTTGGGTTCCGTTGTCAACATTAGTCACCAACATATTGTTTTTTATTAATATGCCGCATGTTTAAACTTTCACGACCCTTTTACTAAAGTAGCTTAGTTTTATAACATCCAAAATGATAAAATTCAACAAATTAAAAAATGCGTGATAATTCGGGCGTTGCAAAACATACGTTAAAATCTTCGACTTAATATATTAACATGGCTTTAAACAGAGGCAAAATACGAAAAAGAAAATAATTTTTTTGGAGTTAATTATAAGTATCTCTAGTGAAAAGTAAAAAGTTTTATCGAAGACAGCGCACCGGGGTTTCGTGCTTTTTGGATAAGTTATTTGGCGAAACTAGCTGCCAGCCCTTTGGTCATGGAGTTTCCAACGTGGCGTACTGATAGCTCCTTAACAAGGAGAACCTTTTTTATTAGACGAGTAATATCAATGACGGGACAGACAAGCCGTGCGCCTGGTGGTAAGCGACACGCCTATCCGTAACAGTTGCGGTTGCTCATAGCTTTAAATCACAAAAATCATTGGGTATTGAGACAAAGCCAACGTGTCTATAGTTTCACCAACTTTAACGAAATTCCTCTTGTTACAAGGCTGATCAATGGTTGAGTTGATGTATTTGCGTTTTTTGTGGTCCTCGGCTGCTCCAGGAACAAATTTTGTGTCACCCTTGCTTACTTGGACAGAAGGCTCTCGAAAAAAGTGAAGGGACGACCAAGTCGTGCGCCTTCCAAATTGCAGTGTCATTCAGAGCTTTAATTGCAAAGATCTGAGGGGCATTGCCACTGCGCCTGTTGCCATAACACATAAATCAACAATTCCTATGTGCCTGTAATATCACCAGCACCCATACCCTTCAAAACCGGAACGCAAAAATGCTTGGCGGCAGAAATAAGTATGGTGGCAGTACTTCCTTGAACCAATTTATTCACAAGAAACTCTAGTGCTATTAAAATTTCCCGCCATCGATAGGGCTAGTACGAAAAGCCGCGACTTGCGCGAGAGTGATATAAAGCGGGAGATCTGTATGCGAGAATAGATGTATGTCACACTTTATGTCGCTCTCGCTCAAGTTGCGCCCTATTGTGGTAACCCTACTGTGCTTTTGTAATATTTTTCAGTAACTACATTATTTTATTATAATTTAGGCTACAGTAAATAGGTAATTTTAATCTTAGGAGATATTTTAGCCAAGTCTATGTCAGTTTTACATAAGAAAAGGATAATGGTTTAAAAACGTCCACCGACAGATCCCTAAACCCCAAAATAAAAAACAGTTTCGAACGGTAAGCGTATTACTCTATTATTTATAACATTCCTCCATGATTGAGGATCCAATTACGGCATCGTTCGG
>NW_020653854.1:25823163-25878386 GCF_003589595.1 Hyposmocoma kahamanoa
AGCGTGAATGACGCTCTGTATACGATTTTAACGCCCTATAAGTTCGCGCGGACCCGACGTCCATATAATTGTAAGTCAATGGATCTAACAATATGGTCAAGAAGAGATAATAGACACTCATAGTACAGAGTCCAGACTTGCTTCGTTCAAAACCATTTATGGTAAATCTAATTTACTTCTGAAGAGATTCACTCACTGGACTTAACAGTCAATAAGCATTCGTATCAGTTCTGTATCCGAGAAAAAACGGTCCGAAATGCCACAGGGATAATTTTATCTCTAGGTGTACAATTGATATTCGTATTTCCTCGGATTCTAAGTGGGTCCGAGTTTTCTAGATTTGTATAGTTTCGGATATGGACGAATACGAACACGGCAAACCTTATTAAAGCGAAAGCAAAAGTGACCTATTCAAAATCGCTCGACTAAAAGTGATCACAATCAATAAAAGAGAACGTAACACTTCGCAACCCGATTCTATCAATCATTCTTTGTGTGTTCTACAATACGTTATAAATACTTTAGTGGAATCATTGTGATGCAACTTGAAAAATATTGGAAATAATTTTTGTGAAAACATCATTAATCATACAACTCATAATGTTGTAGCTGTTGTTTCTTTTATGTTAAATTTATTGATAAATAGCTTGGTGATTTTAAAGATTTCTTTTTGAAAAAGAATATAATAGTACGCAGAAGCTTTATAAAGAACATACAACTTCTGCGTATCTAGTAGCAGTAGAGACTCCTTGTGAAAGAGTTCGTCCAGGCTACTACTGCCACTTGATACTTGCCAAGCAGAAATGTCAGCATTACTGTGTTCCAGTTTTGAAGGGTGAGGGTGCTGGTGAAATTAAAGGCACATTGGACTTGCCAACTTATGCCTCAGAGTGCAGCGCCCCTCAGATCATCAGAGCTTACCATCAGGCGCACGACTTGTTTGGCCCGTCACTTGATATATATAAAAAAAAGTACTTTCGTATAGCTGAAGAGTTCGTCCAGGGAAGTACTTCTTCTTGGCGTGTCGAGTCCAACGTTTATATTTGTGAGGACTTAGCGACTGCGACAGCATTGTAAGTTGTACAGGTCTTCGCATGTGCAGGTGTAGAACCACGCAGGGCAGAACAACAGATGTGCCATTGTCTGGGGAAGTAATGCCACCTTACATTTCTGATGCCTCTGAGCGGCACTGCAGTTGTTATGGACAGGTGTGTCGCTTAGTGTCAGGCGCACGACTTGTTTATCCTGTTACTTGGAACTGTAAACTGGAACCTCCTTTATCACTAAGACACCGAGATTAGCTATTAAATACCTATAACAAGTTCTTAATTATATTGGATATGAAACTGTACATACAGACCAAGTTACTAGTTCCGATATCCTGCATCCGAATCCCATTGGCCGTGCTTTTTATCCCACAAGTCCTATATCCAAGATCTTGCATTTGCTCTGTAGAACAAATGTAGGCTTCAATTCACCTATCTATAGAATATATAGAAGCTGCCATGATTTGAGAGACACATGTGATGAGGATATGTTTGCTGCCTCATTGTCTGTACTTATGGACAGGCTAACCTCACACGTAACTAGTAATTAACAGTAGTAGTATTAGAGAATATAGTATTGTATATGTATTAATTTATTGTGTAATTATATCAACGTTGTTGTCGTGAAATTAAATGTATATTGTGCAGTCTATAACAAATGTTGTGTACGTCTGTAATTGTCATATGTCTAGCACACTACTAGCCTTATGTCTAATTTTTGTGGATTGTCAAATACATGTGATTTTGATGTGCCTAATGTAGTAAATAAAATCGCACATATTTGTTTATTCAAACAAATCAGTTTCAAACAGCCAGTTAGCCGTAATCTGGGAGCTTTATAGAACCCGAAACGTTGGTTTGTTTAAAAAAACAAATATACGCGAATTAGATTCGAAAAAAATAGTTTCATCACCAATATATGTATAAATCGATAAAACAGTAATGCCAAAAATACAGAACCCGTTTATTTCACGCCAGGATAATGAGGATGATCCTTCTAACTACTTTTTTATTTTCTATCTGCCCCGTCTTTTCGATCCGTAACCATTCATTCTTAAGCCACAAAGAAATTTCACGCTTCCCCACAACCCTTCAAAATTAAAAGTTTAAAAAAAGAACGTGAACAATAAGAAAAAAAAAGAACATATTTCAAATGAGGCAGCGAACACGAAACCAATATTAACAGATTACGATCAGCCTTTAAGATTGAAATGGATTATCAAGTAGATAAAGATTGCAAAAGTTGTTGCCTGTACTTTGAATAATAGTAATTAAGCATAGTAGGTTTTTTTAAATCCAAGCTTCAAAGCTCTTCGAGCTGTACGGAAGTTGACGGTTGTAGTGTGAGCCAAATTCATTGTTATGTATTATGATGGAACAATTATTAAAAAAAAGAACATATTTAAAATGAGGCAGCGAACACGAAACCAATACATCATCACAGAGATTACTTTCATTTATTTAAATTCGTTATTAATTCCTCTTTAATATGAAACATAAGAAGTCAGTATTTTTTCCTTGTAATATTATTCAAACATTGATCATGAGGTAAACTAATTCTCTGAACTTTGACAAATATTTATGTCAATAAATGGCGTTGTGTGCTACAAAGTAATTTATAAATTAACGCGCCTAGTATGAGTAGATTTTTTTGCCTGGTGGTAAGCGATATGTCTGTCCACTTAGAATAATAACGGATAGAATGATAGTTTCATATCAAACGAACTGTCACAAGTGAGGCAAAAATCAAATTCATGTAGGCTAGTTTTAGTAGTAGGTTAATTTTCGGTTCTAGTGAATATTTATATAAAATTACAAGTTGAAACGCGTTACTTCCTTGTGGAATGTGATGTTAGTATCTATTTTATGTTTGTATGACGTATTTTTACCCTCATTTGCCATACATTTCGTCATTTTTAGCTAAAATTCTGGAGCTGTTCGCGGTGCAAGTTGACCTTGAGCACTGAAGGCCCGCCCGCTCGTGTAGGCCCTTTGGGAGCGCTTCAATTTGTCTCACTTAGCGTGTGCTAGGTTTCTATGCGTTATTATTCTAAGTCTGTCCATAGCAGTTGTAGTGCCACACAGAGCTTTAAATCGCAAACATCTCAGGGGCACTGCCACTGCACCCGTCACCCTGGAACATAAGTTGACAAGTCCCATTTGCCTGTAACTTCACCAGCACCCTTTACTCTTCAAAACCGAAAGGCAGCAGTGCTCAAATCACTGCTTGTCGGTAGAAATAGGTAAAGTGACAGTACTTCCCCGGTCGAACTATGTATTTCACAATTGCTACCGAAAAATACGAATTATGAAGTGTATGGAAGAAACTGTACTTACAGCGACGTGATGATGGTTGTACATGTTACGATTTCAAGTTACTTACCTGTAAAGAAAAAAATATTGATTAAATAAACTTACTGTGTAATTTTAAGAGTTACTTGGTTATTCATCAGACAATTTTAACTTTAACTGCCTCTGTGGCCGAACGGTTACCATGACGGACTGGAACGCAGAGGTCCCAGGTTCGATTCCCGGGCCGGGAGAAATTTATTTATTTATTATTTAAAACTTTACATCTACCATTACAGTCATAACCAATGCGATAGTGTACAAATTCATATGTAGATTCTTATATTAAATCCATAAGAAAAAATAAAAAAAATCAACTACTCGCTAAAATTACTACGAAACACGTACATAGTGCGACTGAATAGGCATCTTCTGGGCGAGCTCGTTCCATCGTAGATCCTATCTTTGCTCCAGGGCTAGGTAGTAGTCAAGAGCAAGTTCATTTAATTTAAAAAAAAACATAGTTATAATATAACTATGCTCTACATAATATAACTATATATTATATAGTGTTAAAAATTGTGTTAGTAAACGCAGGTGAAAAAAATATGAACAACAATTAAACTTATATCGCACACTAAAGTACTTAAAAAACCGGCAAAGCTGTTTATTACTAAAAACTTGAAACCATAAAGGTTTAAAAGTTACCAATTACTACAGGTTACGCTTATCGAATACTATTGGTTAGATATAACGGGTTGGTCATACTCGTAAGCAGGAACCTCACGGTCGGTTATCTCAGAGTGGACGTATAGTAGTTTTGTTTACCGTAGTATTCGTAGTAAATGCAAAACTGGTTTGTGCCAAGGAAGCGATAATTGGACTCGAAATGGTGTACCGTTAAAGACGGACGAATATAGACGTGCGTACGCGCAGTGAAGTTTCGGAGAGGCGATAATTGAAGTACACATTTTTCGTAAATTGACATTGTAGCCTTGCATGTGCATTTAAATTAAATATGCACCACACATTAATAGATTACTTTTTACCCAAACTTTTATTTATTTTCATGTAGTTTAAGAATTTATACAACCTCAAATGGCTTTGGTAGATTTTGCATAATAGTGAAAGTTTTGAATAAATCACTTTGAAAAAAAATATATAGTAAATTTGAGGATGTACACTGATTACTATATAGTGCGAAAATACCATTCCTAAAAATTTATAAGATAGAAAAAAAAAAACTTACCTCGAAAATTTACAAGAAAACCCGCTGTATTCAATAGGTACATCTCATGTACCATACGATATACATTTGTCAAATGGTTGTAATTTCGTTTGTAAAAAAATAAAATTCTGAAATAAAGCCAGTGTCCCTGTCGCTCGACTCACACGTTAGAACCGATTCTGTAGTATCAACTGTTAATGTTTAGTAGCAAACCTCTCGCTCACGTTGAGGAAAAATGTATTGAAACTTGTGCGTCGAAGAAAGTTTACAAAACTCATTCGCTCAGCCTGGTGGGCTCAGTGGGAGAGCTGTCTGCAGTCCGAATCCGGCGGCATTGCCTATAACTTTAATTCCTAAGTTACGTATACATTTGTGAAAGTTTCGTAGCAACACCTCTCTCGCCGTTAGGTGAAGGTAGAAGAAAAATCAAGACCAAGAAATCGTGTGAGGTCCCTAAACCTGTATTGAGCCAACGTGGTGGTCTACGGCCTAAGCCTTTATAGGAGCCCCGTGCCCAGCTGCGGAACGTACAATGGGTTGACATGATAAATATATATATTATCACATGTATATATAATATCAACCCTTAAAATCTCGCAGAACTTTCAGAATATGAAGTTAACTTAGAATCTCTATAATGTTGTTGATAGACTTCAATGGTTTGTTAACTGGTTTAAAAGTCGTAAAGTGAGAGATTTCTGAGCGCCTGCAAAAATGTTGTTGCGCTGTTGCGGCGTCGCATGCGCATCTGCTCTTACGGAGTATAGCGGCGTTTGTAGCGCCTGGCGTGTAGTAGCTATTTTAGGGGTGGAGTAAAGTCTAGCTTTACAATATTGTAACATTATTACGATATTCAATAACATTATGATAATTGACCCAAATGACTATCGCCACAATTAAATTGTACACCAACTTATTCTATTATACTTAAATTATTGTTCTGTTTTGTCAATGTAATTTTAAGATGCAATAACGAATATTTCATTCATTGATTCATTCGTTTTTTGGGATGTCATATTCAAATACTAATAGGGAAGTTTGAGACCTGTTAATTGGTGTGGTCGGTTGTCTAGATAGTTACAATTAATCGCCGATATTAGATATCTATTACCAAGAAGAAATAATGTGTCGGTACTCGGAAAGTAAATTATATAATTCTTAAATTACTGAATTAATGACTTGTGTGCATTCGAGATTCATGTGTGGAGCGACTGTAAATACAAACTAAGTAAATACTTTTGGTTATAAATTATATCTTGAGTGAATAAAAAGGTTTTAGAGATTTCTCACAGATGGCGCTGCGGCAAAAAATTTGTTAAAACCAAAACAACGATCTGCAACAAGCACATGGAAGAATTCGTGAGATCCCCTGGTTCGTTCCGTGGCTTAGTTGGCATAGCATCTGGCACTTTTGTTTTGGTTCGAATCCAACCGGATCGTAGTGGAGTTTTTTAATAATTATACTAGTTTGTACTAGTAGAGTAATTTCACAAAAAATAATTTAATATAATGGCGGTGTAACATCCCGACATTCAACAAAAACTTTATTAAGCAAATACTTCTTAGAGCGAATCGTTATGGATGGATAAAGCCTCTGTCGTTTTTAGTCTACAGCTGAATGTAAAATGTATTAACTGAAATAAAGAAAAAAATAAGACCTAAACCATCACAAAAAGGCGAGATTCCAAACTTTTGACCACATAATGAACTTTCGTTTAATTGACATAAATTACTTATATTCTAACCTAGGATAGATAGCTATCTATTTAACCTACGATTTAGATAGATAAAACGTTTAAAAAGTCTTGCATCACACATACAAAACTGATTAAAAGCGAGACATCAAAATTGAAGAATATAAAACAAAAAACCAAAATACCTAAAAATAAAACTCTTACCTAATAATCAACAGCTTGCGTGTACTGCAGCAAGCCAAATAGATCGTGCCTCAGTGCAAAATTTGCCCAAAAGCAAAGCACTTGTGGTTGTCAGCCACCACCTTGGTAGCGAGCAGTGCATCAAAATCAAAAACATTATAAAGGAAATGTAGTGTGCGTGTGTGTGTAGTGGATATGTGTCAGAATCGATGTGAGTATTATGTAGTATTAGTAGGTTCGCTACAACCAAACACAACACCCGACGTTTCCAATAACCACAACAATGATTGTTCTTCGTTCTCAGCTTAGCAATCTATCAACGAAGTCTGACGGCAAGCCAATGGCTAGACTTCAGAGGAGCGCAACCTTTTCCTGAAATAATTTGACATTTAGGAAATGAAACTATTTTTCCGGATTTAAATCGCGTATGTTTGTTTTTTCAAACAAACCGACGTTTCGGGCCCTTTACAGGTCCCATGGTCACGGTTGACTGTGACCATGTCAGTCAACCTGTAAAGGGTCAGGCACTAGCAAGAAACTCTAGGGATTGCTCTTTTCAAATAAACTTAAATGCTATACTTTGACTCATAATTGTGTGGAATCTAGACTCTTGTTGTCTTTCTATACTTCTTTATCTAAAACATACTTTTAATTTTAGTTTTAAACTTAGGAAATGATAAACTTAATATATGCTCCGGAATCTTATTGTAAAAACGTATACAGTTCCCCATAAAAGAATCGTTTACCTTAGTTAAACGAAATCGTGGTTCCATGAGTTTGGACTTAGCTCTAAGGTTAATATTATGGATATCTTCTTTCTTAATGAAATTATGTATAGTTTTACGGGCATACAAAATAAATGTGAATTCACAGTCATGATACCAGTCTCCTTGAACTTTTCTCTGAGAGAAACCTTAGAACCGGTACACAGAACACAGACATATATTAAATTAACACAAAAAATTACAAGAAAAAAAAAATTATGTAGTTTAGTTTATATAGATTCGTAATTCAGGCTGTCGCAACCCTGGACAGCATTAACGCTCCCCAGTTGTCACCGAGACCCCAGCCGCTCATATTGGACTCTTCAGCACCCACTGGGGAGCGGTAGGGACCACTTTGGGAAACTGGTTCAGATGTATATATTATGCACAATCCTACTGTAAAATATTTTTTTATAATATTTAATTTATTCCTAATTATACCAGAGAGCAGTGTTTTAGGTGTTAAAGACACGGATCGGATCCTAAATAACACGCAAATTTTCAAACTAACGTAGACAAATAAATGATACTACATGAAGTAAGCACATTAGTATGTATTTGCGAAATTTTATAAATATATGTAGGCATAAAAAGTTAGGTATCTACTAATTTCGATTGTACAATCTTTAGGTATTACTTCTGAAAAGTTGTCATTTTGCTATTTTGGCCTTATTAGGTGTGACATAATTGCCTAAATGAACCCAATAGTTGCGAATCTCTGATAGAAACCAGACGGGCAAGAAATTCTCACGTCTGTGTCACGCCATCGCCATTCACAAAGCAAGTCGAGTGTGGTGAACTCACAGTTATTTTGTAAACAACAGTTTTCGACTGTCTATTCTGAACAATGTATTTGGCAAATTGTTTACAATAATAGTTTGATCGTTCTAGGTAATTTTGTAGTGTGGGAACTTGGCAATGTGTATCCAGTTTTAATAAGAGAGCTCTTTGTGAAAGAAATCCTTATTTAAATCATACGATATTATTTCTTTTACCAATTTTTTTATAATTATTATATAAACCTCTAAGGGTGGCAAACTAGAGGATGAATCTGGTTACGCGCACTTTCCGGTATCTCAACAAAACTTGTTGTAATTCCACAAACAATTGAGGTCTGTTCTTTTCTTAATAATAAAAATATTATCTCGGAATACTCTGCTAGTCTTGTAATTGTACAATGCTGGATACTTTTCAGTTTCCTGTACCAAATTAACATGGATGTCTCCACAGACCACATAAATGATGTCTCTGTCCGCTATCATGTTTACTGCGTATCGCGCGGTAAATGTTGAGCGGCGCCTAGAAAAGCATGCCGAGAGTAACCTGAAGCCAACGCACATTGAAATATAGGCGCTCAGTACATTTCCGGTATGTTGTGTACAGCATACCGATACCACACCGACAAGTCAGGAAACGTCCTAATTTAAGCATAAAAAGTTATCGACAAATTTCTTTCGTAGGATCTTCAAACTCTTCTTCTCTCCTGAAAAGTTATCATTTTGCAGATGTGGCCTTATTACACCTAAGCTGCGATTTAAAATCAAGTTTTTTAAATTTACTAACACAATTTATTATAGTGAATATTGTCCCTTGACGTTATTATTTCAAATTGTAATTGTAATTCTTTGATGGTTCGAATAAAAGATTCCATGAGAAATTGAAATGGTTTCGTGATTGTTTTTTTAACTCTCTCAATTTTTATTACCGTAATTACGTTTGCCGATAATTTTATAAAGCCATGTTTCATTTCACTTATTTACAAACTAATAGTGTAGAAAAGAAAAAAAAAAAAACATAAATAAGTTTCGTATAAAAAATCAATTAAGTGGGTTAATAATGATAGATAGGTATTCCCTCGGGTTATTCTCTATCCATGTTTTAATGGCCCCTGCTGGGGGCCTAACTGTTACACTAATAACTTTCTTAAGACGCAATACATTCTTATATAGTTTAAAATAAACGATAAAAGTTCTTTAATTTCTTATATCGATTATTGGTTTGTAAGTTGGTCCGTATAAACATAATTATTAGTAAGTCAGTTAGGTGAAAGTTTGTTTTATACTTGTTCTAGTTAAAACTGGAAATAGAACTCCTGTAATGTACTTTAAACTATCAATTATAATTTCATAAACCATATCACAAAGGTACCGTTTTAGTTCTGAATCAAAATACTTTTTTCTATGGTACTCGCTACTGAAGTTAAAAATTTCAAAAAGAGAACGTATTTTTGGTAATTAAAATATCATATAATATATGATGATACCCAAAACGCTGTACTACGTCCCGATTGGTAAAAATTGGCCTAAAGTACTAGCAACCGGGTCATAAAACTTAAAAAAAAGTTACTTGTTTTATGTATTTTTACACTACACAACTTTTATATAATTCAATTAACATATAAATTTTTATTATTATTGACTACATATAAATTTTTATGGTTAACATGTTTCGATCTAATCTGTCTACGCATTTACACTAACTGACGCTATTAAATTGCAAATCTTGTATTTGTTTGTTTTTAATATAATATTCAGGTTTTTCTTAAATTTACGAGCTTTTATTTAATGAATGAATCCTGTTTAAAAATTGACATAACATTACGTAAATATAATCCTTGACTATGTTTAATAAAATGTCTAGAAGAGTTAAAGGTAAAATATGTTATCGAGGATCTCGTGCAGTGGTGGTCAGGATAAGGGCTTGCTCTCGGGAATTCCCGGTTCCGGAAATACCGGGAAATCCCGGTATTCCTATTAAAAAATAAGTGCATACTTTACTTCCATCTCACCTGATGGAAAGTGATGATGAAGTCGACAATGGAGCATGCACACCTAAATAATGCTTATTCACTCTCACCTTGAAAAAGCCCAAGTTATACCGTTCAGGAAGCAAATTTGCGGGCAGGGAATTCCACTTCATAACCGTTCGCCAAATAAATGTGGAATCGATACGCTTCACACGAATCCTAGGAATATCCACAACGTAGTGGTAGAACCCAAGCCCACGTCTAGTCCCCCAGTGAAGGAAAAGGGAAGGCGGAATTAAATCGTGTCATTCCATCGCACACTGTCCGTGATATATCCTGCAGAATACCGATAAGCAGGCAATTTGACGACGCTATTCAAGGTTCTACAGCTTCGCCTCTATCTATTTCGAGTCACTTGTAAACCTGTTGCCACGTTTGTTTTCGATTCTCTAAAATCCTACAAAAATGCCTTATTGTGCTGTTTTGGAGTACAAAAATGATAGTCTAATTTTAATATATTTTCAATTTTCTGTTTACCGAAATAATTTTTTTGTTACAAGAAACGAAAATATTGCTAATGTCCCTACAATATGGTCGCTTCTTTTTTAGAGAACTAAATTAATAACTGGAATTCGTCGTCGTTCAACAATTAACCGTCAGATGGCAGCACATTGATTGAAATTTCAATATAATATTTTAACATCGTAACTTGCAATAATTCCTATTGAACTTTCAACGATATGCCACCAGGGTAAAGTAATAATAATAATAATAACGCACACACTCAACATAGCCCCACACTAGGGAAACCCTGTGTCGCGGGTGCCATGGACACACACATAGACAACCACAAATTACACCCAAACTCACGAGAGAAATAAATGTAGGCCATACAAACATTTCTCCCGGCCCGGGAATCGAACCTGGGACCTCTGCGTGGCAGTCCGGCATGGTAACCGTTCGGCCACGGAGGCAGTTAAGTTTAAATTATATTAACAATCCAGAATATATTACTTCTTTTTAAATTTGAAACTACGACCAATCAATATCAAGATTTTGTATTTTTCAATATTCAAATTAAGAATGCGTGAGTTTAGGCGACATCGGTAAGTAAGGTAAGTAATCGAGGCTCAAGACACTTCCATTTTTTTTTCTTCCGTGATAGCAGCTCACGAACTCTTTCATAGGGAACTCTGCTATTACTATTCCAATAGCTTTACTATGTAAGTTATTATCTACAAATTGAGCGTACAGTAGCCCAATTGTATTGATACTGAATCACGTACGTATGGCGCACAAGTCCAAGGCGTGAAGGTATGCGGGACCCAAAGTTATTAATTCTATACGGTATATGTCGGTATTTATTTGAAAGTTGTTTACGAATAAACTAAACGTACATGAAAGAAAATATTGATGCGAGGAAGCGAATGTCCGGGTCCGTAGTCTCTGCCTACCCCAGCATATAGGTTTACGAAAACATCCGTAAGTGAGGTTAAAACCTGACAAAAGGCTGAAAAACAAAAATATTATGTGAGAGACAATCACATCAATACAATAGCAACGGAATTCATTCTGGGGCACTTCCCAGAACACCCTGACCAAAACCAATTTAGAAAAGTTTATTTCTCAAATTGGTCCTACCGTGAATCGAACCCGGGATGCTTCATCCAGTGCCCACCGTTAGTGGTCGTCAAAAATCTGGCTCGAATGTAGGTAGGAGTATTTTGTTTTCTTGCGTTTCTGTGAAGGTTGCCGACATTCGCTGGAGCAGTTGTTGTTGCGTTTTTTGGGCGAAGTATAAGTCCATCGGATGTCTTTCGGCTGACGATGCTGGCAGGTAAGAAAATTATTATCACTAAAAAACAAAAAACATCCTTTAAAAGTAATAATCAAAAAAGTTGATTACATATATTTCTTTAACATCTTTACATAACTTGTAGCCCAAAACGTACAAATAAAGTTGCAGTGGGCACCTACACGCATTGGACTAAAGGGGAATGATGAAGCTGACATCCTAGCTAAGCGTGGAATAACAGTGCTCAAATGTGGAATGCGTATTCTGATATCAGAATCAAGAGAAATACGTGAATATTTAATAGCAGTAGAGGCTCTTATGAAAGACTTTGTCCAGGGAAGTACTGCCAGCTTACCTATTTCTGCTGCCAAGCTATAATGTGATCTTTACCGCGTTCTGGTTTAGAAGTGTCTTACCAACGTATGTCTCAGGGTGACGGGCTCAATGGCAGTACCTATAAGGTCTGAGTGTCACTGCAACTTTCATGGATAGACGCGTCGGTTAAATCCTAAATCGCAAAAATCTGAGGGGCGCCCTGAGACATAAGTTGACAAGTCACATGTGCCTGTAATTTCACCAGCACCCTTACCCTTCAACACCGGAATACAGTAATGCTGACATTATTGCTTGGCGGCAGAAATAGGTAAGGTGACAGTATTTCCCTAGACGAACTCTTTCACAAGGAGCTCTACTGCTACCAAAGACAGAATATAAGATATATATAAGAAAATGCATATATATAAGATGCGTATATCTTACAGGAAGGTATCCAGTACGAGCAACAGAGGGCGGCGTTGATGAGAGACCTGCAGATCAGCCGAACATCCGTAGGTACTATAAATTGTATGCTAGGCAATCCTCACAAGAAACAGACAAAAAGACTGTTACTACTTGTTGAATCTGATCTCCAGCAGCTCCACCCAGACATGTAAGCTATATAATAATTGTTAATACAAAGATCGATCACTTGCAAAAAAAATATCTAAGTAGATAGATAGATAGATAACACGTTTATTCAGCACAAATACAAACAGAAACAAAACATTTACAATCACTTCACAGAGTATAACACAAAAGCACATAGAACATTCATTATTAATTTTATACACATTTATACAAAACACATATTGCGAGAAAAACAAATACTGTGAGAAACACAAACAAATACTATAACAACTGATAAAATTTTAATGTACTTATGACTACAGTTTGTGCTGAAATGGCCCTGACTCAGCATAAATACTGTAGACCGAGAGAAGTCAAACAGTGCTGGTTTTCTGCCAGTACCATATGGTGAGCGATCGCAGCCCAGTAAGCCATGCCACCAAAGTGCATCACACGCAAATATATACACCTAACTCTAAATACTATACATATATATATCAAATAAGTGTTCTTCTTCTCTTATCTATCTTAGAAAGAATTTCTCACTGCAACAAGCACATGTAAATTCGTGAGGTCCGCCAGTTCCGTGGCTTAGTTGGCATAGCAACTGGCACGGTTTACTGGAAGACATTCGTTCGAATTCAGCTAGATCGAAGAAATTTTTCTTAGTATTCGATATTTGTATTAACAATTATAACAAACTATTTGAGTAATTTCACAAAAATAATTGAATATCATGGTCACATTTAATAACTTAAAAATATAAGCTATAGTTTAGGACTGATATGTCCTTTGTACAAAAGATCCTAAATAAATAAAGATTAAAAAAAACAGCTTTACATTTAAACATGTGATTTTAAAGAGACGCTATTTGAAATTCCCAAATGTCGTATATAATCAGCACCATTTCTAAAAGTACCTAATAAAATTCAGTCAAAATGGTTTTGTATAATTTTCCATATGTATAGGGATCGTAAACTTGAGTATAATATATAGAGGTATATTGATAAAGAATACTATAAAATTCAGGATTATTGTTAAATTATGTCAATTGTTATGGAAAAAAGGCATAAATTAGGATTTATGTGTCATTTAGGCAAAAGGCATAATGATTTCACTCATTATATACGTTAAGAAATCAAAGTTATTTATTCAAATACATTCTGGGACGACCTTGTCATTTTTGAATTCTATAATATAAAAAAATTGAAGGAAATGACGCCATTTTTTTTGCGGAGCTAAATCTTTTTGTTTTCTCAAACAAAGAATACAAGAATACAAGAATACAAGATATTTATTCGCTGAAAAATGTAGTTTACAATGGTGTTATAGTATATTATTATTAGATCGTACATTTCACCAAAACTAGGCATGCGAATATTTTACACAATTCTTATTTAAATCACGCACAGTGGTTAAATTTTACATTTTATGTTATCAATTAAAAAATCATTTATATTGTAGTAGCATTGTGTAACTAACAAATTATGTAATTTTATTTTAAATTGCCTACAATTTAGTTCGTTAACTGCATCTGGTATTTTATTAAATAATTTAGGTGCCAATATAAACATCGTTCTATTGTAAAATTCCAAGGTGGGGCGTTGTTTTGGCCGTATTTCTACTAACAAACTAACGTTTACCACAGTCACGAATGATTTAAATCGAAAATTATGACTTTTTATAAAATAATCTCAATACGGAGTACTAAAAAAACCGACCGCAAAACTTCGTGGAGTTACATCTATTTGCCAAGTTTTATTAAAATCGGTTACCGGAAAATGCGAAACCGAATTCATTCTCTAGTTTGCCAACCTTGGAGATGGAACATTTTCTTCAAATTTAAACTGTACCAATACTGGGGTACCTTCTTTCCAACAAAAAAAAAATCACCAAAATCTGTTCACAAATGCCGGTGTAATCGGTAACATAGATACTAAAAATACAGTCGACTTAAGAACCTCTTTTTTGAACTCGGTAAAAAAGCAATAGTTTCATTACCTATGTGTAACAATCGCGAAAACCTAAGTACTCGATACAAAAATAAACAGTTTCAAGCTCAAAACTTTTTGTTCCGTATATAACGTTCATATGTGATATAAGTACTTAAAAGTTTTTAAACATATGAATAAACTATGAAGTTCTAGTCTTCCTTTCTTCCAACTTGCTAGCAAGTTTATTGAAAAACAAACAAACGTTAGAAACGAACCTTTTGAATTTTGTAATTACCTTCTTAGCGCCCTTGTGACACAATGTAATAAACTTCAAACAATAGTTTACTTTCAAAATCCGTTTTAATGTTCTATGGTAGTGTTCTAGGATTCTAGTGGAGCACGAGGTACCATTCCCATCCTGTAGGTCTGGCGCACCATAGGCAACAATCAGCGAACATTATAGTGTATGCCATTATAGTAAAATATGTCATAAAACGTTTATTGTCTTGCATCACACACACAACAATATAATACAGTAAATGGGTTAAAAGAGAAACATAGAAATCAAAATTAAAGAAAATAAAATAAAAACAAAAACAGCAAAAGATAAAATTAAAAAAATTATCAACAGCTTGTGTGTGCTGCAGGAAGTCTAATACGTCGTGGCTCATTGTAAAATTTGCCCAAAAGCAAAGAAGTGATTTTCAGCCACCACCTTCAAGGGTAGCGCGTTGCGGTGCATCAATAAAACTAATAATCTGAGTAGATTATAAAAATAATAATAAAAACTGGTCTATGAACCATCACCTCTATAAGAGAAATTGATTGCTTTGCAGCTATCGCCTAACATCTCCAAAAACGGTGGACTAAGGCAAATAATTTTTTCATCATCATCATCCAGAGCCCAAATTCAGCCACTGCAGGCGTCTCGTAATTTGTGCCATCCATCACGACTCTGCACCAGTATCGCCCTTCTATGTCAGGCGACTTTTACGGTGTTGTTCACGTCGCCGTTTCTACGAACTGCATGTCCTAAATTAAGACAGCAAAAAGATATCAAATAAACGATGTCAAGCCAATCTCGAGCCGTTACAAAGTCGATAATAATCATGTAAATGGGAAAATTAACATAACGATACGTCTCGGACCATAGAAGACTTGTCCGGTGCTGCATGAGTTTCTCCAAATTCCACCGGTTGAACCGGCCGCTTGTGCTATATGGGGGTATTCTCGTTACGGTTTTATATAAATTAGACATTTTAGAGATGTCTTGATTCATTGCTATGGAATAACAGTTTATTAGTATCGTTGGAACAGGCTGTGACTGTGTGATTTTAGACAACATATTGTATTTAGATTACGTACGTTACTTTATTATTGTGATTGTGAATTTGGTTGTAAATTAGTTGGCAATTTTGGAATAGTTTTCTGAAAAGTGCATTTTCTAAATTGGTCCTAGACTGGATGTTTTGGGAAATGCCCCAGAATAGATCCCGTTGCTCTGCTACTCGTAGTACAGGGAATTCCCTAGTTTGCGACCAGCTAATTGGGTGTCTAAAAAATTGTTTTTATTTTTAATTAAATGGACTTGCTCTTGACCACTACCTAGCTCTGGAGTAAAGATAGGATCTGCGATGGAACGAGCTTCCCCAGAAGATACCTATACAGACGCATAATGTCCCACCTCCGTTGAAACACAGACTTCAATGCAAAAAAAATGGAAAATGGCTTTATAATGTCAAACCATTTCAAAAATTTAATTTATACACTATGAAGGACACATCATGCATTCCTTAATTTTTCCATACAGGGCGCAACATTGAAATATGTAGTATAAAAAAACTTTAACTCTTTTTTTTTTTTTTTTTGTTTAACGCACACACTCATCATAGCCTCGCACTAGGGAAACCCTGTGTCGCGGGTGCCATGGACACATACATAGACAAACACAAATTACACCCAAACTCACGAGAGAAATAAATGTAGGCCATACAAACATTTCTCCCGGCCCGGGAATCGAACCTAGGACCTCTGCGTGGCAGTCCGGCATGGTAACCGTTCGGCCACGGAGGCAGTTGACTCTACAACTTTTTCTTGCTCAAATTAGTATATTATCATAAGTAGCTAGGATCACCACTGAAAATATACAGAGAATTTTGTAACAGTAACAGATAATAGCATAAACACCACATCTCTAATAAAAACAACCGACCAAAACCAAAACCTTTTCAAATACAATACGACACCATAATTTTAAATGACTTTTCAATTCGTTCAAGTTAAATGGACATAATTTATAGTTTACGATGTCTTCACGTTTTATGGTTTGAAGGACAGGTTAACGACCACGTGGGCTATCACTTTGCGTTTTATTGATACTGCTTGATAGGCATTTAATACACAGTTACATGGTTCTATTGTTGAACGTGTTATGGGGTTTTAATATGGCCAAAATCATTCTCAGGAGAAACGCGTATCCAATGAGGAAGATACCACCGACATGTATGAATGAGAAGGTCCCGATTTCCATTCTTTTTTATCTCCCCCAGAATACTTGTTCCTGTCTTTGGCGATCTCCCACCACTTCCTCTCAAGCCTGTCAAGATCGTCCCGCCAACGCCTACTCGGCCTTTCCCGCCGTCGCCTTCCATCTTCGGGCACCCAAGAAGTGACGACGTTCGCCCACTATTATAATAAAATATGTATAATTATAATATTTATTTACATATACACATTTGTGTTTAATCGATATCTTATTTGACTTAACATTTATCCAATTTGAACAAAGTGTGAATTGAGCATGAATAACGAAAGCCTCGAGAAGCTAACTAAAATTATATTTAATGTACATTAAGAAGTGTTGCATAACACATAACATTATATTTTTTACCGCGGTCGTCGTGCTGTGAAGCGACGCGTGTTCTCACGGCGATCGCTGCGCGTGCGCCTCGTGGGAGACGCGGATTGCGTACGAGACTAACTTAAGATTTAAATAACTTATTTAACTTCAATAGTCGTAGCGGTCCTTGTGAAAGAGTTGGTTCAGGGAAGTACTGCCGCCGTACCTATATGTGCCACCAAGTTGTTTTGTGACCATTACTGCTTTCTGGTTTTGTAGGGTAAGGGTGTTGGTAAAACTATAGTTACATGAGGCTTGTCAACTATTGTCTCAAGATGAAAGACGTAGTGGCAATGCCCCTCGGATATTTGCGGAGTAGAGATCTGAGCGGCACTGTTACTGGTAGGCATGTCACTTATCACCAGGCGCACGACTCGTTCATCTCGTCAATTGATATGATAAAAAAATATTGTTGAATATACATACATATTGCTCATAGATGAAAAAAAAAAGTGGTTCGATTGTGTTCATGTACAATTACATGAACACAATCGAATCACTTTTTTTTACCAATGTAAAAGCGGCTTTAATTGCTAAGTTACCTACATTTGTGAATGTTTAGTTAGTAATACATTTCGCTAACGGCAAATGAAAACATAGTGATGGAAACCTATAAGTCTACGATAGGTTACATTCTTCGGAAAACGTATAAAATCCCCGGCCCGCATTGAAGTAACGTGGTGGACTATGGTTAACGTGACCTTACATCCCTGTCTGAATATCCGAGGGGCACTGCCACTGCGCCCGACGGCCTGAGACATAAGTTGACAAATCCCATGTAGGTACCTGCATGTGCAGTAATTCTCACATTACTGCTTGGCGGCAGAAATAGAATGAATGAACGAAACATTCTTTATTGCACATTTAAAAAACAATGACAACACAGAACAGTAACGTAAGTATCACAGAGTAAGCCAATGTACAACAGGCGGCCTTATTGCTAAGTAGCAGTTTCTTCCAGGCAACCTTAGGATAGAAATTTAAGAGTTGGAAAGGGGGGTACAACCAAAGAATATCTTGTAATGATAGCGTTTTAAATACACTACTCATCAATAAAGTAAACATATAAATAATAATAAATACATCTATTATAATAATAAGGTTACCCATATATACTTTTCTAGGACAAAAAATAAATTATAAAAAGTAATAATAATAAATAAAATAACACAGGAAAATTATAACCTCAAAACAAAAATGAAATAAAATTAAGGTAAAAGAGGGAAAAAAAATTGGCGGTACTTTCCTGAAGTAACGCTTTCAGATGGAGCTCCATTGCTATAAAATCTTTAAATAAACTTACATCCCACGAAAGAGTTGGTATAAAAATTTAAAAGGCATAGTAAATGAAGTATAACCGCAGTGGACCGGGAAGCGATAGGCGACCGCGATCCCACACTATGCAGCCATTTGATACAATTTATTCAATTGTCCTAGCGTCCATTGGGTATTGATTGTTTTCACACGTGTCGCGTTGAAGTGTCGCGCGTTAGTGCGGTAACCGAGTGTGACGTCTTAAGTGACTCTATATAAACAGTGATAAGTTAAAGTCGTCGAAAAGAGTCACCAAAAACGTTTGACAAACGGTTTAGCAATTATAGAGATATTTGTGAAAAATGTCGTCCAGAGAACGACAATTTTGTAGGACAAGGGTGCAATTACAAGCACACTGTCAACTTTTGTCTAAGAGTGACAGGCACAAGTAGCAGTACCGTTCAGATCTTTGCTACTCAAAGCTCTGAATTGCACTGCAACTGTTATGGTTAGGCGTGTCGCTGTCAGTGGCGACCAGGCATAGTGTTTAAAAGTTGATAATATACCTCAGCTCGAAGACTAACACGGTTAAGCCATTTGAAAATTGTATATCGTGTGGTATATGTACACGTGTTCTATTTAATTCAGTTGATATAAAAAAAAACATTGGTGTATTATGTAAAGTACCTATTGTATATCGTATAGTATATAACAGCGCATATCCTCAATTTAAATATACATTTTTTCCATAGATTCAACAAATTCACTGTAATGCGGAATCATATAAAGCCGTTTGAGATTGTCTAGACTCTTAAGAATAAATTTTATTTTGGTTTCCCACTTCAAACTGTAAACATTTGCGTTTAATTTTCCGAAATGTTTCTTTTCTCGCTCTCACGCCATCATAAGTTAAAAAAACCGCTTTATCGCTAAAATAAGACGGGATTTTCTTTCCATAATAGCAAGTAAGACGTTTTAATCTGGATCTTGATACAGCCGCACGGGACCGGCGTGGGAGAGTCGCCGGAGTGTGACGACTGCGGGACGACGGGACTCAAACGCCCTAATCGCTGCGCGGACGCAGGTGACCGGTCAGGGGGCAATCGCTTTTAGTCTTGCCATGCGTGTGTGCTCCAGACCGTAAGACGTCTTTATAAACGCAGTTCTTTAACTACATTGCTGCTACAAAAATGGTAGTAATATAATGAAAAGAAGGAAAAACCTAATAAAATTATTGTGAGAAAATTTGCCTGAGATTCTGAGTACAGGAAGTAAACGAATTATAAACGAACGTTTATAAAATTATCTACATATACTAGCTTATGCTCGTGGCTTTGTCTGCGTAGACTATGTACATTGAGTAGCCTACTGTACTACCATCTTGAAAAATTATTGGTTTTCCGAACAAATACAAAGAGCAGCAGTAGAGCTCCTTGTGAAAGAGTTCATCCAGGCAAGTGCTGCCATCTTACCTGTTTCTGCCGCCAAGCAGTTCCGGTTTCGAAGGGTAAGGGTGCTGGTGAAATTACAGGCACATGGGACTTGTCAACTTAAGTCTCACGGTGACGGGCGCAGTGGCAGTGCCTCTCAAATTTTTGCGATTTAAAGCTCTGAGTGGCACTGCAACTGTTATGGACAGGCGTGTAGCTAGATATTATTTAAAAAAACATTCATCCCCTATTTCACCCCCTTTAAGACTTATTTTCGTGACAAAAAGCATCCTAAATCCTTCTTCTAGTTCCCATCTTTGTCTACACCAAAATAGCAACAAATCTAGCTCTAAAAGGTCACAGACAGGAACAGAGTTACTTTGGCATTTATAATATTAGTTTGAATTAAAAATAATTGCAGAGCGTTATAAAAACCCAACAAACATCCAACCAACACACTAGTGGCAAAAGCAGTCTATCATATAACTTTCAGTTGTATTATAACGGTTTAAGAGAGTTCAGGAAGCAGTTTCAAGTTGCATGATTACTACGCATAAGTTCGCAGTCTGGAATAGAAACTAAAGATGTCAATAGTTGATCCAAATACAGCTTTTGATTTTACCTTTAACTATGTGCGTTTTTAACAGGACATTTCGTGGCAAAATGTTGCAATCTGACTCGTTGTGTAACTACTCTAATTTGCTTAATTACACAGAATGATCTATGAAAATAAAAAGCTCTGAGTTACCACGTGTTAAAATCGAGTTGACAGGTGAGTAAAACTGAACCCAAATGATGGTTATACTCCTGCATTAGACCGGCAGAGAGTGCTATAATAGTGTTTATATGTAACTTCTTAGGAAATGATCGGTTTCGATTAAAGCTCTTATTCAGCAAATTTATGTTATTTGTAGAGCACTTGTATCTTGACGAAAAAAGCGTGTGGTAGCGAACAAAAGATAACATTTACAAATTATAGCCCAGAGGGTATTAGAGAGGAAACTGGTGAGAATTACACTCAAAGTCCGCAAAACAAATTTGTGGCTCAGACAGGAAAGCATAGTCCCAGATGTCACCAAGGGAGTAACGAACCTTAGGCGGGCGGGTCACGTTGTTCGAAATCATGGCTCCTGGTGTAAACCGTGCTTCGAATGGCGACCTTGGAAAGAAAAACGCCCCAGAGGGAGGCGTTAACAGGATGATATAAAGAAATTGGCTTGGTTGCATTGGATACAGGTGGCACAGAACAACAGAAGTGGCAGAAACTGTAGGACGCCTACACGGATATGGTTTAGAACGGCTAGAAAGAAAGATTTGTGAATTCTAAACCTCCTTTACTATTATAGAAACCAATATATTGAAGTCCCTCAATTTATTAAGCGTCTACAATTCAATGGGCAGCGAGTGACGACAAGGTTTATATTGCCCTATCACTAGGAAGCGGACGAGCGCTTCAATATGCAATTATTGCAATTTCATTGTTCCTATTGAGAACTTTATTACTACTTGCGTTCATGTGGTGCTTTTAAAGGATGCTTTGTTAATAGTTTCCTGGTCACTGGTCGGTTATACCTTTGTTTAAGTAATGGTAGTTAAAGATGTATGTATGAGAAAAGTCTGATTGCAGGTTGTAACCCCGTCGGGCGTAGCCTGGCGCCAAAACGTTGAAGCACGCAACAGCACTGCTTTCGCACCTCAATATCAAGCGTACTGGCGATAACCCATATAGGGTTGTGACGATGCGACCTCCTTCCATCGTCATTCCGCCTTTTTATCACTTTTTCTCTGGTTCCTGGCCAGTTTGAATCGTTCTTTCATTCCTTTGCCTCGTCGTTCTCATGTTGTTTGCTTTTGTCGTCACTTTCTGCTCAATTGCTGAAGCGAGCAGTGCTGCTCATCTAATTTTGATGTTCCCAACCTAAATCATATGCCAATTTTAATACCAATCTAACCTAGTAATATTGTAGGCCCTTTCGGGGTAAATCTGTCTCACGTTTTCAGTACTTAAGTAGGGAGTGTTTTGTAGCGTTGTACCAGTTTTTATACCCTTTCCTTGTTACAGCCTTCCTTTTTCCTTTCGACTTTACTTATGAAGTAAATATGTGGACCGGCGTATTCTGTTTTATTGTCTGAAAGGATCAGAGCATCCTTCCTATTATCCTAGTCACGGCGCATTAGTGGTTTACAACCTCTTCAGGGTGGGTTCAAATAGGTATAGTTGTAGCGCCTACATTTATTTCTCTCTACAATATGGATTCTTGTGTAATTTGTGGTTGTCTATGTGTGTGTCCATGGCACTCGCCTTACTGGATTTCCCTAGTTCTTGGCTATGTAAGCGGGTGCATTATTATTATTAAGCTTCACATAATACATTTTGAAGAAAGAATGTGAAATTTCCTTGGAATTTCATCAAAACCACCTGTGTAGGCACAAATCTATTTACATTTATTTATATGAGTTCCGTGCGCAGAAATAGGACAAATATGGTTTGATACAGAATGAAGACTTTGGAAATGAAACTATTTTTCGGATCTAAGTATTTGTTTTTTTTGCAATCTGAGCTGTCGTAACTCAAGATTGTGGAATTGAGAGGATACTATTCGAAAATTTAAAAAAGACTGAATGAAACCAATATATACAGGGTTGTTTGTAAAATGCTAACAACCTTGAAGGACTAGATTATTAACATCATAAACAACAACTTTTGCTCCATGACTTACAACAAACAACCATGTACATTCTCGTTTATAACGACTACATACCACACGCGCCAGTCCCGCGTCCGCGCGTGGTGTGTTGTCGTCCATATATATATACGAAATTACACCCGCCCCGTGGTCCCGACCCGACACGCGCCCGACCTGCACTCGCTCTCTGTGTGTTTCACGCTTAAACCCCGAAACGTTAGTTCGTTTGTAAAAAAATTATAATACACTATTTAGACCCGAAAATATATATATAGTTTCATTTCCCATGTGTAACAATCGCGAATGCATAAGGGCACGTGTCCACGCTAAGAAAAGTCATAATACACTATTTAGACTCTACAGGTCTATGCAAGAATTCGTGTCATTTCTACAGACGAACTGTGTACACCGCCTCGGCGCCGGACAAGAAAAAATCTTGTCTACCCTCGACTCGACGCGCTCTGTCGCTATTGTATGAGACGCATTGTCAGTAAACGAATGTTTATGCGCGTGAACTGGTGTTGCAAAGTACAATGGTCGCACCACTAACTTCATTGCGACTAATAATATGCATGATTTACTTATAAGTTTAGTAGAGGAACGACCCGCATTGTGGGACAAAACCTTAGAGATTTATAAAGATAAACGACGCACTTTTGAGGCATGGAGAGAAATATTTGTTATTCTTAAGGAAAATTTTCAAGAAATTGTATGGTCAATACAAACATTAATTTTAAGTTACATTTCTTAAAATTGTTATTAGGTATTTATACGTATTTAACTTGCCATAGTAATGCACCTATATCTGAGGAAAAATAATTAGTAGACTCGTTAATGCACCGACACGTTTACCCTACACACGTCTGCCCGAAAGCATTACATATCGTATCATGTACATACTCATCATTTTCTTGTCTGCAACAGACGCGACATATTTTCGTGGCTAGATCCGACAAAGTTCTTTTTGTAGCAAACACGTCAAATTTCTTAGTGCGTACACGCGCCGTAAGAAGTCTACAAGACTGTCAAAAATTCAATTTGCTAGTTTCCACATTGGCACTTAACGCACAAGTTTAAATTATGCAAATGGGCGAGTAAACAGAGTCGCCTATAACTAAACCTCCTCGAACTTTAAATGTCAACGACAATCCTCATAGGAGGCCTAAAGCCTCCATAAAATTGACTATAAACGTCTGTGCTCGATTATTTTAAATTAACTTCTTTTTTTTCTTTAACATTTACATAGTAGTTATACTTAAAATATTTTGAACAATAATTATTTTTTTACCTTTCTAAGAAGATTGACTTTTTACGGTGTAAGAGCAGGTAGAGATACCTCTACTGTAGTATCTGCGTGTATAGTTTAATAATGATGACCATATTCGTTAACCAGATTTAAAACGAGCGCTACACCGATGACGTGTTACAGGTCAAAGCAAGTCATTGTAAAGGCGGCCACAAAGACTTTTTTGTGTAATATTTGAATGACAGGAGCGAATCCTAGAGGGTGAGTCACCGGGTCGATAGTCACGCTTCGGCTGGCCCGAGTTCGAAGGTAAAAAGATCGTTGGAAAATAATATTACGTTCAAGACGTTTTAGCTTTATTTTTTATGTAACATAGACACACCCTTGACCATAATCTTACCCTTTTTTAAATGATATAGTATATAACGCACACACTCAACATAGCCCCGCACTATGGAAACTTTGTGTCCCGGGTGCCATGGACAACCATAAATTACATCCAAACTCACGAGATAAGTAGACGTAGGCCATACAAACATTTCTCCCGGCCCGGGAGTCGAACCTCTGCGCGTTCGGCCACAGAGGCAGCTAAGTTATATCAAGTGACGAGCGGATGATAAGCGACACGCCTACACATAACCAGTGCCACTGCACTCGTCAAACATTTTTTTATTATACTGGATAAGCGACCGGTCTATAGCAGTTGCAGTGCTACTCAGAGCTTTAAATCGCAAAGATCCGAGGGACATTTCCACTGTGCCTGTCACCCTGACACATAAGTTGACAAGTCCCATGTGCCTGTAATTCACCAGCAACCTTCAAAACAAAACCCAGTCATGCTCACATTACTGCGTGGCGGCAGAAATAGGTAAGATGGCAGTACTTTCTTGGACGAACTGTTAAATATACATATAGGTGACAAGTCCCACGTGCATATATTTTTAACAGGATTGAAGGTCCTGCGCCCGTCACCCTGGGACATTAGTTGACAAGTCCCAGGTGCCTGTAATTTCAGTAATTTCGGAATGCAGTAAAGCTCATATTAGTACATGGCGGCAAAAATTGGTATGGCAATAATACTTGCTTAGATTAAGTCTTTCACAGGCAGGTTTACTGCTACTTAAGGATGTTAATTATAGATTTCCGTGCAAATTGGTGATATTATAACATGAAGATAGAACGTTACTTTATAAATTGTAATGTTCCTCCAAGTGTGAAATTCCCCTCTATTACAAGGACCACCCTGTATGGTATACAAGGAACCTAAGCGCGAGTTTGTAAAGAAATACTGTACCCTTGCGTGTGTTTATCCTCTTAAGACGCTGCTCGCCGTGTACTTCAATGTATGTCATTCAGACCCAAACAATAACGTCATTCCTATGATTACGTAAACGCCCATAATAAATTATAACGAAAATATATTTCATACAAAACTAACGGCATAACTGATTGGGTTTGAAACATGTAATTATATTGAATATAGTTTAAAGTATAATAATAAATATTTAAAACAAATATGATATCATAGTATAGTTTTACAAGAAAAATTAAACTATTTTCTGTAAGAATTTCAACTGTTTTTGTCTTACACAAACACATTATGCTCGCAAAGATAAAATGATAAACTTAAATGTTGGTTTTATTCTCCATTAAGGCGAGTCGAGTAGCGGGGAAAACTGTTTTGCTACATCAAACGGTTTAGGTATTTACTATTAAATAACGATTTTACATAAAATATACGATATACATACATTAGGGTATGTTCTAAAGAATGTGCTAATGTATTACACGGTTGGACGTACTTTATCCGATCATATTAAATCCTGAAAACAGGCTAAAACAAAATCCTGGAACGAATTATTTAAGACATTGACCTACCAACAAATGGACGTCGAGTCTAATACAAAAATCACGAAAAAAATGTCCGATTTCACTTATACAAACGTAATATAAAAAACTAAAACATTCAATTTCAAATGTAACGTCATTGCAGTACTGTCTAATTTTGCTTGCAACAATTTAAGAGCCCAAAAACAGCATACTCAGCTTCTACTGGAAACTTAACAAAATGCAACATATTTAGCTTCAACTGAAAATTACTTGAACACAAGTGTAATGGAGTAGCCTTTATCGTAAATATTAATTAATTTTTATATATATTATTATGTTGAATTTGGTACAAATTCACTTAAAGAAATAATAAGGAGTTGGGTAGATACATACAAATGTGAAAATAAGCGTGCACTAAAAGAAATTTACCGATATTTCAACTAAACGTAAACTAAAATATCCGTAATTCTGAAAACTGATTTATAATAAAACCGTTACAAAATTAGTTTTTGTTTTGTAATCTTCCTAAAAAAATACATTTGACATTATGAAAATTCGCGCTTACGTTATTTCGGGCAAATTTTCTGACTTCTGATAGGTAATCAAAAGCCGTAAAACGAGTACAACAATATTTTGTTAGTTATTGCTAACGTTTAATAAAAAAAATATTTTAAAACTAAGATTAAAATCAAAGCGACTCCATAGCTTCTTTGTTCTAAATATTTCAATCGCTTGTGGTTCGAACAATTGAAAATGACCAAGAAGTTTATATAAGCTTCTTGAAACTGACGTAATGGGTCTCTTTCCATCTTTTGCGCATGCAATGTGTAGAAAAAGGACAGTTAGCTATTTGATTATTTTGTGTGCTTTTATAATTTATATTTACGACTCATTTATATACAAATTAAATGCTATAAAACAGTACAAAATAACATTTTTAAATGTGAACTATGATAACACAATAAATTTGTTAAGTGAAAATATGATACAAAATCCTGTTTTCACTCTTTACTGTAGTAATTTTTACCAGTTATTATTATATGGTACTGCATGATTGACAACCGCCCTGTCAGTCAAACAAACGAAGACTGTTGCGCGATTGACGCTCTGTATGCGATTTTAACGCCCTACAGGTGCGGTCACTTTTTAGCTCGAACCCGACGTCCAATAAAATATCTAAGTTTGTACATACTTTTTATATGGAGATATGTCTCTTTAAGTGCTACAGAGAACCTGCTAAATTTTGGTTTTCAACTGAAACCCTATTATTATTAAATTCACACTTATCCCGAAATGTATAAATTGCGCATCGGTTTAACGTGTGACCATGCGATCTTTGTCATCGTTATCCCACCTTTTTACCACCCTTTTCTCTGATTCCTGGCCACCTATTATGAAATTTTGAATCGTTCTTAAATTTCTTGTTCTTCTTCGTCACTTATTTTTCTACTTTCGATCCCTAAATTCCGCTCTCTTCTAAATTTCCGAAGCGAGCACACGTTCTCGACTTCACGTAATATTCTGACCACTTAAATTATATAACATAACTGCTTGTCAAGTATTATATTTGTAGTACAATTGAAAATCATGTAACCGGACTGCTTATAAAGCATAGTATATCTAGAAATTACAGGCCCTTTTGGTGTAAGTTCCTTTTTACGATAACCTATTTATAATTTAAATGGGGAGTGTTTTTACCATTGTACCTGTTTTTATATCAGTGTTTTGTTACAGCCTTTACGCCTTTACTTTATCTATTCTGTTTTCCCTTCCTGTACTGTTTCTTTATTTCTACAATAAAATTCATGTGGTCCGCGCCTTGTATTTAATTACGCGAAGCCCCCTCCCTGCCTCATCAGACGCCATCGGCCAAATATCAAATTAATTTACATCGCACAGATTGCGGTACGCGAGAGGCGACCCCACACCTCACCTCCTAAAATTTATGCTCGCGTTGAAATTCTCCGCCTTAAGTAAGTTTTTACATAACTTAAAACATTTTCACTAACGATATGACCTCCGTGACCCCAACTATCGAACTTAAGACAGTCACAAAGCCACCCACGGAATTAATGCAAGAAATTAACATGAACAATTACCCCGTAATAAGCTCTGTATGTTAATTAGTTAATTAAAATACAGCTCATAGATTTAATGGCTTGAGTGTTTTGACTAACATCGTGTCTTAGTACTGGTGATTATCTTTACGAACCTGTTTACTATGCTGAGAGAAGGAATCCTTTGCCCACGTACATGCCACTAGCGATTTGCGTACATGCCACGAATTGGCGAGGTCTATGTGGAACTTCCCTAAAAAGTAGAGCATTAATCCACGTCTCACGACTGTTCAAAGTGTAAAAAATGTTTAGTAATTGAGTATCATTGAATGTCAAGAGGTTTCATTATCATGATATTCAATTATTTTAAGGTGAAATTACTCCACTAGTTTGTAATTTATCAAACAACAAAGATCGAACAATTAGAAAAAATTCACTTTGTTCCTGGATTCGAAACGTCTCCTAGCAAACCGCTATGTCAACTACGCTACGGACGAAATCAACGGACCTCACGAATTTTTCTGAAGATGCAGAGCGAACAGGGGGTGGTATCCATAACAATTGCAGTGTCCTCAGAACTTTAAATCGCAAAGATCTGAAGACTCATGCGTCCGTAATTTCACCAGCACCCTTACCCTTAAAAAGGAAATCACAGTAATGCTGACATTACTGCTTGGCGGCAGAAATAGAAACAGGTAAGGTGGCAGTACTTCCATGGACAAACTCGTTCACAAGTAGCTCTACTGCTACTAAAAGGTTTAAGCTATACTTGAGATACTTTCTTTTCTTCTACTTAGTGTGCCGCTCCTCTACGAATATCAGCGACCATCATGGCGGTTCTCATTTTTGAAGCTGCCGCACGAAAGAGGGAACGTGTGCTAAGGTGGAACCAGTCTCTCAGATTCTTCAACCACGAGGTTTTCCTTCTGCCATGGCTACGCTTTCTTTGTATTTTTCCATGCATTATTAGTTGAAGAATCCGGTATCTCTTGACCCTCATTACGTGGCCAAAATACTGCAGCGTCCTTTCCTTTATAATTCTGAGTATTTCCAACTTTTTTCCCATTCGACGAAGAACCTCAACATTGGTGACCTTTTGTACCCACGATATGCCAAGCATACGTCTGTACAGCCACATCTCAAAGGACCCCAATTTTAGAGCATAATGCTGGGGTCAAGGTCCAAACAACGTGACCGTTTAAAACGAGATAAACGCAATATCTCCAAAGTTTTTAAATATCCCTATACGAAATGGCTCATTTCGGTAAAATCATAGGCATATACAGTTAACAGAGCCCATTGAAAGACGCTTGGATAAGGGCAAGGAAGTGACTACAAAATAAAAGATTAGACAAGACGCGCGACAGTATTGAAAAGCGAGCATGCCCAATCGCTTGTTCGACCGAATAATACCTTAACAGGGGTTAGAACTGTTACGGCTTACAAAACAAGTAATGGGTGGAAATTTCACTTAGCTAATGACTTTTGCTTAAAAGCGGTGCTGGCTTATTGAAAGAACGATTGTTTCTCAATTTAAAACCCGACGATTTCCGTTGGCCACCTGTACCTGTGACTTTTAATTTCTAAGTTAGTGTAACATCTGTGAGAAATCTATTTTTCTAAAAAGTGGTTAAAAACGGAAAACCATCCATTATGGACAAGCAGCTTAAGCGAGGCCATGTTCTATAGTTGGGAGGTGCGGCGCTGGCCGCTTCACCAAAAGCGTCCAATCTCGTTTCAAAGATTCGCTAAGGCTTACGGCCGATTGCAAATAAAATTTAAAAAAAACAAAAACAAATGTCTGCAAAAAGCACATAGAAAAATTCGTAAGGTCCGCTAATTCGTTCCGTGGCTTAGTTGTCGTAACGTCTGGCATGGTTTGCTGGAAGACGTTTGTCCGAATCCAATCGGATCGAAGGAATTTTTTAATAGTCATATTCAAATTATTATTATAATTTTGACATCTAGTTGATATTTTATTATTATAATTATTATCATTATAATGGACTTATATGTATATAACTATCACGGTCTTTAAATTACTGACTGAGTTATTAAGTCCATGTGTGCACGCGCATGTGATAGTATTAAAAAAACATGTTACACCTGGTATAATCTGTGAGTGAGTGTATAACATATACCTTCAATATTAGTATGTCTAATGGTTGACCGGATACAGTGAAACTATACTGCTTCCGTGGCCGAACAGTTACCTTGCTGGTCTGCCACGCAGAGGTCCGGGGTCCGGTACCCGGGCCGTGAGAAATATTTATATGGCCTACATTTATTCCTCTCGAGAGTTTGGTTGTTTTTGTGTGTTTCCATGGCACTCGCGACACAGGGTTTCCCTAATATGGGGCTACGAGTGTGTGCGTTATAATTATTACGTTATTAATATTATACTTGTTTTGTGCAGTTTCTATATGTTAGCGTAACGAATACAAATTAGAACTTGTATCGATTATTGTCATACCTTAAACGTAATCGATTCGGACTTATTATTATAATTGAAAGGTTTTTCATATTAATTATATATATTTTTTAAGTACGTCTAAATTAATGCCTGCCTGATATCATTTCTGTATGTCAGTTTAGCAATAATATTTAAAAGTATCTAAATCCCTTTCTAAAAGAAATGCCAATCAATCAAGCATCGGTCTACCAAAAGCGTTAACCAATGAAATCGCAGTCTGTTAACCTACCAAAACGGTGGTGGGGCGAAGCTTGATGGTATGGTCACAAAAGAAGATTTATGCAGTCTGTGTTCGAATTTCCTAGACAGAGGTAATATTGTGAATACTGTGGGTGCCGTATATAAGTTGTTAATTTATACAGGTATGTACTAACTGTCGTCTTTTTATTATGTAATTTAGTAACGAACTATCATGTATATTACTTGCTTAAAAGGAAATAAATGATTGAAAGTGAATTGTATTAAACTGTTTCCTTTCGTGCCTTAAGTGTTACCTTACTTACCCAAGTCTTTACTTGAGAATTTGCTAACATATATAACCGGTGTTTTCACAAAATATTAATTATGAAGATTTAAATCGTCAACGTCTCGATTGATCGCTCTAAAATTTTATCTATACAATTATAATAGGCCACTGCTAGTTGCAGGCTTCTTTTAAATGAGAATATGAAACAATCGCAACGATTATCTGCCCATTAAAGTGAGTAATATCATAATAAAAGATATAAAACACGTAAACTTTCTCACAATTCATTTATCTAATGACAAACATAAGGTGCTGTTACACTACAATTATTTAGACATTATACGTATTTCCGCTCTTTTTACGATAGTGCAGACAAGGGATTTAAGAACATAGTAAAATTACATGAGGATATCTTGATTGTACATGTTGAAGCCAAATTATACCTTATATTACAGAAAAATGCGTTGGTTTTTGTTGTTGTTACTAAATCCATTTCATCGCGTTTTTTATCCTTTATAAAACCTTTGCAGGTTTGAATTAGTAAAATTTATTTACCGTCGTCATCATGGTCAACCCATATATGTATATCCCACCAGGGCCGTCTTTAAACCGTCCTTAGGGCACTTTAGGATAGTGGGGCCCCGTGACTATGATATGACTATTTTATTAATAACAAGCAAAAACAGTGAGATTACATCATCGTCGTATTTCAGAGCCAAGCCATTGTCGGCGTCAGGCTCTTGTCAGCCTCCCCCACTCCCCAGGGTTCATAGCCAGATCCTTGACCTTTTTATAACTGCTCACTTTGACGACCTTATTTAATTGTTCCCTGTAACTACTTCGTTCTCGGCCTTCCCCTCTTTCTTTTTCCTTCTATCTACCCCTCAATTATAATTATTGTCATAAATTTTTCAATATGTTAGTAACTAAATGCCCATACATTTTCCACCTTCCGTTTTATATGGTGTTTAAAAGATTTACACATCTGTTTTTTTTTTTTATTTGTTTACAGTCACGTTATGTAAATGAATAGGTAATTATTATATAACCCGAAAAGTAACTCTTATACCATTGACTTTGCGCAGGTTAGTGCTTAAAAATTGAAGATGTTGAAGCAAAATTCTGATAAGTAAGTATTATATATGTATAATCAGTAATTATCGTTTGATTTTCGGAAATATATTCATCGGTTATGGATTGGCAATCCAGTGAGAACTGTAAGTGCAAGGAATGGCTGCTTAATCTACAGAAGACATCTTACTGTTGATGTAGGCAAAGGTGATGTAGGCTCTGTTACGTCATTGGAAATAATAAAAATAAGACTATAATTGGAATTAAAAATGTACTAACTCTATATTCTTCTAAATTCCATTCTCTGCTTGTTGTATTCTACGTACTTAGTGAAATACTCTTTGCTGCAGTGCAGTATGTTCGATGGTCGGTACGTATGTCATTTTAAGTTTTAAGGTTTGTTATTTATGCAGTAAACGTATATAGTGAGTTGCCCTCCTATTTATTTAGATATATATTCGAAAAGATACCCGTCTCTATACACTACGGTGTCTCCAGTGGCGAAAACTTGCCAGGTGAAGCCTGAAAACCAGCAAATTGCTGAGGCGTTTTCCTTTTCTTGGACATAGATTTAAGCATTGTTTTATCTTAAATATTGTTGTGTTTTCTCTTGAAGAATAAAGTCTTTTTATTTTATTTTTAACTAGGGGGGCCTCGTGTATCGCGGGGCCATGTACACATGTCCAGAGTGAACAATGGAAAAGATGGGCCTGTAACATCCGGCCGCCGGCACGAATGTACATAATTCGACTGATAATTATAAAGCGCATGTACTAAATGCAATGCGACTGATTTCAATATTCGATTCGTTAGCAATTACTAATCCTGTCATTCGAGTGACATGACAAATTATTAAGTAATTTTCGTATTCGAATGTTCTGAATGACCATTTATTACTAATCCATTGTTTTCATAGAGTCCTCTCTGACATATGGTAAATACCGTAAATGTGACAGGGATATTTTGATACGGACATGGTGATTGGTACCAAGTAGTTCCGACATAATAATCATTAGATTCGTTCACCCGACCGAATGGGAATGACAGGGGTATTCGGTGTCGGTAATCATCCGACTCGAGTGGAATGATTGTGCTTGGATTCAACTTAGGCGAATGATTCGATCATGAATGATTAGTATTAGTAACATTCAATGTCGCGCATCGTTAAGTTTCATTCCCTGGCACATTATGTAAACGTAGCAGATATGCATAATGTTTAATGCTTTTGTTTGGCTGTCTTTTGTCACTGAGGTGGAAGGATAGAGGTGTCTATCACTTGAACAATAACTATCAATGTAGGCTAACAATAAACTAATGACCAGAAATCTTCTTTTTCTTAACTTACGTCCGTGGTGCAGTGACCCAAAGCGGGTTTGGGCCTCCGACACCAGATTCTACCACTCCTCCCGGTCCTGAGCCTGCTCCTTCCAGCCCGGAAGCGGTACCTGAGACGTCTAACAGGTCGGCGTCCTTTCGGTTGTCCCAAATAAGCCCTCTTCGCGACACGATCTTCTCTCATTCTCTCCACGTGTCCGAGCCAGTGGAGTCTCGCATATTTTGTTTCTTCCACAATATTGGGCCCGGAGATTATAGGTTCAATCTCAAGGTTCTTCCTTGCCCTCCAGCCCCATTCTCCCTTTGAGTCGGTCTCAGAATTTTCCGTTAGATTTTTCTTTCCACCACTAACAATTTATTTTCCTCTTTCTTTTCAAGCCAGGGGAAATAAAATATTAAGGCAGATACGGCTTATTGAGCATTTCCGGACACACAAGACGACTGGAGTCACATTAAATTGCGCTTGGACGTCATTTTAAATGCTATTAGGAAGATGACGTAATTTTACCTTAAAATTATTGTTTGAGGCAGGAAGCCGTGGCTATTTAATAATATTTGTTTTGTGTTCGAGTAAAGTAGGCGGGATATCTCTAAGTATCACGTCAAACCAAAACACGGCAACTCCCAAGTAGGTACAATTGTTAGATTTATGATTAAAATGTATTACTTAATTTTAATTTTGTATTGTTAGATTTATGGTTAAAATGTATTATTTAATTTTAATTTTGTATCGTTATCGGTTTGTGTAAAGTTTCCGAACGAATGAGAGACTTTAAAAAAAATAAGAAAACAAGAGTTAAAAAAAACGGGTGGATGAGAGACCGTTAAGTCAGCCGCTGTCGATCGGTGGATAAAGAAAATTTCTTAATCATTTTTTTAAGTCTCCCAGAGTTCTGAAGATCCTAAAGTTCTGGAGACTTTAAGGCGGAGCACAAAAATAAAGGATTGGTTTGAAACACAATAAGTAAGTCTCTTTTTATCTAACACAATGTATTGTAATGTTATTACAACAACGAACTTTCGGCTGTTCAATCAATAAAAAAAAGAAAAATAGATTTATTTGTTTTTTTATGGAAATAGCTTATTTTGTAATGTCATTTACAACGAAGTATGCTGGTGAAATTACAGGCACATGGGACTTGTCAAACTATGTCTCAAGGTGGCAGGCCCATTGGCAGTGCCCCTCAGTTCTTTGCGATTTGAAGCTCCTGGTGACACTACAACTGCTATAAACAGGCGCGTCGCTTAACACCAGCCGCATGACTAGTTCGTCCCGTCACTTAATATAATAAAAAAACAAAGGATTAAAAATTTTTCGGGTACTTCGAAACGGCAGAATAGAGAGAGCGGTGATAGCTCAGCGGGAGACCATGTTTTTCAATTAACAAGTCGACTGTTCGATACCGCAAGATCGGTACGTACCTCGGCTTTAATTTCTACGTTAACTACATTTCGGTGTGAAAACTGTTCTTATTAAACAAAACTGTAGACACACACTAAAATAATATATTCTTCCCGAAAAACAAATACGTTCGTTCGGCAGCCGCCATTAGCCAAGCTCTTGACAGGTCTCGTGCGTAGTAGCAATAAGCAACTTATTTTATTACTAGTTAGAATTAATGTTATTACAATCGTATTCCTAATAAGGAATTTACAAATATGTAAATTTATGAAACATTAAAATCACTTCATTGCTATTGCATGTCATTTACCGATTTCATTTAAAAAGAACACAAAAACATAACTATATAATTTGGTTACGAGCCTTACGGCTATAAAAAGATTCTCAAATTTATTATCCATTTTTCTGTAAGGTAACAGGTGTTTTTCAAAGTCAAAGTCAAACAATCATTTATTCCATAGGTAAAATAAATTTATACCTGAAAACGTCACATTTAAGCTACTGCTCGTTCACTACGCTGACTTATCTGAGAAGAACGAGCAAGAAACTCTAGGGATTGCTCTTTTCAAATAAACATAATGCTATGGAATACACTTTGAATCAAATTCCATAGCATTTAAGAGCGTGTGCGTTATATTATATATGTTTTCAGATATATCCGTCAATTGTGGACCGATTTTGAAAATTCTTTTTTGTTTGAAAGTATGCACTCTCATGGTGGTCCCATTGTCACTAAGTCAGAATCTAATCAGGGGATCCCATGAAAATCGAAGGAAATCCTCAAATTTTATAGGCACGTCCGTGCATTCACCAATATCTCCATCAATTGTGCACCGATTTTGAAAATTCTTCTTTTGTCTGAAAGGGTATACTCTGGAGGTGGACCCTGATGCTGTTCCGGGTTCGTTTCGCTGTCGCAAATTACTAATTATTTTCCGCAAACAAAAGTCTACTTTTCACTTCACACAATACATGTAGTCAACAAATCACCGCCACCATGACAACCAGAAAAAAGTATAAAATGTACAAAGGAGTCCGTAACAGTCCCATTGTCACCAAGAAGTCAAAATCTGATGAGGGGATCCTATGGAAACCGAAAAAAGCCGGTAAGCAAACTTTTGAGGTCAGTTTTTTTTCACGTAATAAACAAAAAAATTTTTTTTTTGCTTATTGTATTCAATGTGCCATTTTTTTTGAGACTCCGAGATTTTAACTGATTAAATTAATCACGTGACAACATTGGCGGGTATACGCTTTTTAGTGTTATTTTAACTATATTGCTGATAAATTAGGTCTTTTCGAGATAGCTCATCGATTTGTGAATGTCTAATAGCTACACCATGGCTACACCTCTCGCTAACGGTGAAAGAAAATGTCGTGAGGATACCCGTCGAGGAAGAAGCATAAATCTTGGCAAAAAGTGAAGTCCCTCGTATTAGGCAATTCATAATCTACTAATTCATATGAAAGAAGGTGCATATCGACTGTGAACTGGCAACAGGTACTAACTCAATTTTCTAAAGATTTCACTTCTTAATAAAATTTTATAATATTTCATACTCCGCACCGTTGCAAGAAATTCCATCTCAAATACATTTAATTTTGACGCCAGAATAGACTTCATTCAACTTGTACTAACTTTTAACCAGATGCTATACAAATGACACAAACTATTATTTTTTCATTCTGTAAAATTGTCAAAATTGAGTTGTACCGGTTGCCAGTTCACAGTCAATATATCGACTCACGATCGCACAAAAAAAGTCACGAATTTAATAGTATCAAGCACAGACATATATCTAGATAGATGCCTCAAGTATACGTACCTCGCGTGCCTAAAGTAAGTGAAAATCACTTACTCGCCGCTGCTACACTTCAGAACACGCTCGATCGTTATCATAGATAAACACCAGTCGAAAACGCGAAAAACGCACAATTGTGCCATTATAAACTGCAAAAGGACCATAACTGTGAGTAAACGGGTAAAAAGCGACGTATCCTTCCACGGGCAAGTGATTTTGTAATCAGAAGATGCATCATTTCTTTTTAAAAACAATTATTTTGGTTTTGTATTAATTTCGAGAAAACAAATATGCAACCGGGTGTATGCCTCATGATTTGTAATACATTGCGGCTTTTACTTGGTGTAATATATTTGTGTACATTCCTTTGGCCAAATTTAATATTTAGTGATGTATACGTTAGGCAACACTGTTTTCGATTCTGATCGATTTTGAAAACAAAGAGACGAAAATTATTATGACTTTAGCAATATTATAAAAATATTCTTTAACTTTTATGTTGTAACGTTTAGTAAGGTTTAGTTTTTTTTTTTCAGTTTTGTATTATCTATTATCAGTAGTATCCGTAATTTCGATAATTTTTGCAGCACGTTGCCTCGGATGTCCAAATATAGTGAGCAAATAATTACATACATCGCCGGATATGTAGTACGGGTAATACAAAAAAATATATAATGCAAAGAATTAACAGTGCGCTGTCTTTACAAAAACCTGGAGTTGGTCATACGTACGAGTTCGTTGCTTTCGAGGACGAAGGTGGTCTAGTTTATCCCACCTAAGATGTTATCCAAATATGCAGAGTGGCAGAGTTAGAAATCCGAGAAATAATAAACAAACCACTAAAATTTCACACGAGACCGTCATTAATTAAACCTCTTCTGATTAATAAGATTTTACCATATTTTGTCAGTAGTAATTTTTTCATTCGTCTTGCCATTCTTCATTTTGGTCAATTACCAACAGAAAACCATCTAGTAAAATTAATTCAGGGAGTTGCAAGTTCATTTATTGACGAGCGTTTTCATTATTTAAGTCAATAGATAAGATCTTCTATTACAAAAAGACAGTTATGTAATAAGCTTATTTTATTTCAAGAACAATAATTTAAATATTTGAAGTTGATTAAAGTTAAAATTTCAAGTAATAAATTTTTTTAAAAAACAAGTTTTAATAAAGAACATAACTATCTTATTTTGATATTTTTCTACTATATCAATATTTCACAACTACTTGTAATCAACGAATTCGTGAATCGGGCAATTAAATGGAATACGTGTATTGCGTTCAATCAATCGATATAGCGCAGAAGGAGGCTTCCCATCACTAAATAATTCTTGTGACGTCATAGTGGGTACAAAAAATGTGTCACGCTCGGTTTTCATACAAATTGCTGAACTTGCGGTGTCTAGATATACATATGTCTGTGGTATCAAGCAATGAGTCGTGGTACTTTCATGTGATAGAAGCACTTCAGAAGTATGATCACGAGTGGATGTATAAGTTACATTTTCATGATAAGGGTACAAAAAATTAACAAATTTTTGACTGGCAGCTAATTTGTCCATTAAAAAAATCCAGTTTAAAAGTAATTAGCAGGGCGCGGGCCAAGTTCTGTGTACTGTTAGAGATAAGTTCATAGTTTATAAGGCGAAGACAATCAAACCGCGACCCGTGACGGGTGATTAAAAAGCAGCAAAATGACCCAGTAACCACGAGAGTGGTAATTTTATGTACCGTGGGACAGATATTATAGCTACTGTTTACTATCGTGCTTTTCTTTTAAAAATATGGGATAATTAACGTGTTCTACATAAATTTCTTAGCAGTGAAGTTACGCAGCATAGACTTCACGTTATAAATATAACAGCAGACTGTAGATGGAAAGCGATTACTGGTTAATACTGCAGAAACGTAGAATTGTAATTACCACAGCCCATTAGTTGCTTTTTGTTTTCTTTTTTATTTGCTTAAGATACTTTATTACAGTGTAGTGTATATAGTATAATAATATGTATGGTATAGCATATACATAGGGCGCACTATAAGTTTGCGGAACTGGCCGCTTACATAAACAATATTTAAAAAGTAATTAGAACATTTGAAAATGAAACTCTTTGGCTCTAGAATACAGTTTGTTTCATCTGACTGTCACTTGTTTTTACATTGTGGCCTCATTTTAGAAATTGGTTGTCTACGTCACCATGGATTTAACTCGTGAAAATTTTCGTAGTATGATTTTCTACGACCTTAAGTGTTATTTAACAGCTCAGTGGGGCATCGCTCGGCTTCAAACTGCTTTTGGCAATGAAGCACCATGCAAGACGACTGTTTAAAGCTGGTTTGCAGAATTCAAACGCGGTCGTGTGGCCCACTGCTGTGAACAACAAAAACATCGATGCTGTGCGCCGTATGATCAAAACAGACAGGCATGTGACATACCATGAGATTCGGGCATCTTTAAGCATAGGCATGAGTCAAATACAATCAATACTACACAAACATTTGGGTGTGAAAAAGCTGTGCTCTCGGTGGATCCCACACAATTTGACTGAGGCTCAAAAAACGGATCGCGTCACTTGCTGCAATGCCATGCTTACCAGGCTCAACGAAGGGGCGTCAAATTTGGTGTGGGACATAGTAACAGGTGACGAAACATGGATTTATAGTTACGATCCCAAAGCAAAGCAGCAATCGAGCGTATGGGTCTTCCGAGATGAGCCGAAACCAATCAAAGTGGCGTGCGTGAAAATGATTGCTTCTTTTTTTAATAAAACTGGACATGTGGCTACTGGTCAATTTTCCCTATACCTATACCGTTCATTTTGCTTGTGTCGAGCAACAAGGCTTTATTTCAGAATTTATTTTCTTACAAACGAAATTAAAACCCTTTGAAAAATGTATATCGTATAGTACACGTGTTCTATTTAGTTCAGTTGATATTGAAAATCTCATTAGTTTAACATGTTAAGTACCTGTTCACACCGTATAATAATCAGTGTAACGTATCCTCAATTTTACTATATATATTTTCCAAAGTTATTAATTCAACACTCACTTTTATTATATAATTCTTAACCTTCAAAAACGAAACGCAGTAATGCTCACGTTACGTTAGTGCTTGGCGGCAAAAACAGATATAGTGGCAGTACTTCCTGGACGAACTCTCACCAAACGATCTACTGCTACAAAATTTTCAAGTACCAACAAAATCATACCTGTGACATACCACTCTTTACAGAAGCTTGCTAAACAAAGTCAAAGTCAAAGTCAAAGATTATTTATTCCATAGGTAAAATAAATTTACACTTGAAAACGTCACATTTAAGCTACTGCTCGTTCACTACGCTGGCCTCCCTGAGAAGAACGAGCAAGAAACTCTAGGGATTGCTCTTTTCAAATAAACTTAAATGCTATGGAATACACTGAATCAAATTTGTGTGGATTCTGGAGCCGTGTCGTCTTTCCATACATCTTTATCTAACACGTAGTCTTCAATTTTGTAATATGATTTTTCGATCAAAATATTTTTAATGTAGTTTTTAAACTTAGGAAATGATAAACTTAATATATGCTCTGGAATCTTATTGTAAAACATTTTCAATAGTGTGATATTCATAAAATCATTTATTTATAACGAAATGTAACTGCTGAGGTATTCATTAAGTGTAACACCTTACACTAGATGAACCATCTGAGCAAACTTGATAACAAAGAAAGAGATAATATTCACGAAACTTAATGTGAGTTGCTATCATTATCTGTTTTACAACAAAAACATTATAGTGGGTCGTATGTGTGATTAACGTCAAAATAGACCTTGGTTTATAATACCTAACTGCTAATTGATACAAAACTATCAAATTAATAAAATAAATAAAATAATAGGGCTTCTGTTCGGTACACACATACGGATAGAAAATATACATGATACATTAAATCGCATATGTTTAAGAAATATTTAAAGATAAATAATTCTTTAAATTTTCATTGAATTTATATTCAATTATTTTCTGTTTGTTCGCTATTCGCTGTATTTAAAATGTTTATTGGATTGATATTGAATTATTTTTTGTGAAATTACTGCACTATACCAACTAAGCTTAGTTGGTATAGCGTCTGGCACGGCATGCAGGAAGACGTCGGTTCGAATCCGACCGGATCGAAGGAATTTATTCTGAGTGTTTTTTCTGAGTGTTCGATCTTTGTATTAATAATTATAACAAACTAGTGGAGTAATTTCACAAAAAATGATTGAATATCAATTCAATAAAAATTTCATTAATACAGTGAATAGCGACATCTCTCGCCAGGACTTGTAGCTGTAAAGGTACTAACTGGGTGATAAATCTGTCATAGATTTCTCATAGATGACGCTACGACTAAAAAGTCGTTGAAAGACCAAGTACAAAGACACGACGCAAGCACATAGAAAAATTCGTGAGGTCCGTTGGTTCGTTCCGTGTCTTAGTTGGTATAGCGTCTGGCACGGCATGCAGGAAGACGTCGGTTCGAATCCGACCGGATCGAAGGAATTTTTTCTGAGTGTTCGATCTTTGTATTAATAATTATAAATAATTCTGCCAAAAGTATAATATAATAGAAGAATTTATATATTGTTTTAGGCTGGTAACAATGCTTTTTCCTCTGTCTTATAATAGCGATGCGCATTTGCAAATGATTTCAATATTTGACTCGTTAGTATTTACTAATCCTAATGACAAATTAGTAACCTACTAATTTTTGTATTCGAATGACATGAATGACCATTCATTACTAATCCATAGATTTCATAGAGCACAACGAAGAGTATCGTTCATATCGATCACCTAGCCCCATCGAGTATGTAACCAGAAATAAAGTCGAAATGGTCATCCAGCCCTGGCAACTTATCAGGCGAATTGACCTTATATCACTTTTAAATATCAACTCTCGTTTGCACTGAAATCACAGATTAGAAAGCTCAAATAGTACAGCGCCAACAACTGACCTGTGTAGGTGTAGGTCTCCGCATATTCCAAATATTCAGTATTTATTGTAATAAAGATAATAATCTCTAATTATAGGGGGCTGTTCTGAATACCGGAAATGTGACGGGGACAGGAATATTTTGATATGGACATGGTTTCGATATAATAATCATTCGTCTCGTGCACCCAACCGAATGGCAGGGGTATTCGGTTTCAGTAATCGTTCGAATCCGGTAATCATTTGACTCAAGTCGAATGATTGTACTTGGATTCGACTTTGACGAATGATTTGGCCATTCGAATGATTAGTGTTAGTAACATTGAAATACGCGCATCGCTATCTTCTAAAAACCCTTGCAACACTATGGTTAATTTTAAGATATTAATGGAAGTACAGAACAATAGCTTTAAATTCAATTTGCTTTTTGTGTCTACATACAAGTTTGTGTATTATTACCAGTAAACATTTGTTTTTTGGACTCTTTACAAGTCAGGGCTGACTGCGATGTTATTGGTCATCAACCAGTTATGTCGAATATTAATGTCGAAACCACCCAACTATTGTTACAAAATTTATCCATGAAAGCACCTTATTTTTAATTTACTGTAGAACACTTTCCAATTTACGTTGTGTACTATTTGAAAAATATTTTCCAAAAGAAACTCGAAACCGAATTCTGCATAACAGTATGGCGCCACCGTCTATGTGGAAAAAGCACGGAAATAAAACCGAGCGTACAATTTCGTAACGAAAATGCTCCACGCACAAGCACTTTTTTATTGAATCTTCTCAGTTTACACGGTTGTTTATTATCATTGACTAATTATTACAACGTTAAATTATAATTATATTTTTATTTTCATGATTATTTTAAGTGTTGTTTTATTGAACTTAAACAGCAAATATTGGCTGTCAAACGTCTAAGAGTTTGTCTAAGTCACTCGAAGTAAATTAAAAAACTAGCTTTTTACTGCCCTCGGAACGAAAAAGGGCACAACTGTCGTATAAAGTACGCATGATTGTGCTTTTTTCGTTACGAGGGCAGTTACATAGATATATATATAGTATTTGATGCACTTTACTCCCGCTATGTAAGGCTATATTAACGTACTTTTAGAGCATGAAAACTGAAAAAAGAGAGACAATGTGCAGCATGATGTACTTAAGAATTCTGATTTCTAACACCATATCCCCTTTTGTACGACTATGCTAATGCGTTGGGCAAGGTAACTTTGGGTTATCATTCAATTTAATTTATAAAATATTGTAATATACGTACTTAAAACGTATCAACCAAATATAATTTACTATATTTGATTACACAAAGTTTCTCAGGTCTTTGTTTGTCTTAACACTAATAAATAAATCTTTTCTAACCGAGATCAAAAGGCGATCGACTTTCTGGTCTATGTACATAATTCAACCTTTTTAGCGCTCCTCTAAATATGTCCGTGAGTGTACATTCATATGTCGAATGTATTTGGATTCAGCTACGAAATCATCATTTACGATTGTAGTGTCGTGTCACCGGTAGCACACATGTATTAATAATTGTGTCAGTAATTGAGGTTAGTACACGTGTTAATGACACGTGTGTTGAAATTATAGTTTTATTACAACGAAATGGATTCACCAACGACTATTTTAGAGGCTATTGTGTTTTTGGTAAGTATTTTAGTCTTTAATACAGTAATTTATTGAATGGAAGGACTGTAAAATCAGACATTTCAGAATAGATGGAGTGGGTATATATACCTAAATTCCAAAATCGTAATGCTAATAGAGCTCTTAGGTTTTTGCGATTGTTACACATAGAAAATGAAACTATTTTTCCGGATTTAAATCGCGTATATTTGTTTTTTCAAACAAACCGACGTTAATATAGCCTCAGCTAATAGAGCTGATAATACTTCCCTTTGAAATTCCGTGGGTATTTTATTGTATTTAGTTCTACACTTTTGATGCGTGAACCAGTACCTAATTACTTTACTAGAGTAGTGTACTTAAAATAAAAATTTTGTAACCGTTACATCTTCTTTTGTGTTCTTGCCTGTTATTTTTAATGATTCGGGCTTTCAGTAGGAGGTATTATTCACTCTATGTATATAACTTTTACGTAATTGTAAGTGACATTTAACTAAGAAAAAAGTTGCAAATCTAAATAACTTTTTTGATTGAATAGGTATTATTATCAAAATCAATTATTTAAAGTAGTAGCAGTAGACCTGATTGTATAAGAATTCGTCCAAGGAAATACTGCCACCATTCCTATAGGCATTAAACTATAGACACTGGACTTGCAAATTTTATGTCGCAAGTTAACGGGCGCAGTGGCAATGCCTCTCAGTTCTTTACGATTTAAAACTCTGAGTACCACTGCAACTGTTACGGATAGACGTGTTGTTACCAGCCGCATGACGTATTCCTCCCGTTACTTGATAAAGTAAAAAAGAAATATAATTGTTTAACTGTAAAATATCATCTTTCTTATCTTATCGGCCAACAGTTATTCTTGTATTTTTTGCATGTCAAGTGCATGTGATAATTCCTAACCTTATTTAACGGCTTATTTCAACCAAAAACAATTTTTTAATGTAACTTTTTAACACTGCATTGAACAATTTTTTTGTCAAATTTGGTTACTTGGTACTTGATGCAACGGGCTGGTATCCGCAACTCGACGACAAAGCGCCTATTTTGCGTGTGTCAAACTTGGTTAATAGACATATGCTCTGATCGTAAAATCGTTACGTCTGATGGTTCTTCGACCGGCAGCAGCGGCGGCGTGATTTTTCAGATGTTTAAAACACACTAAAACATTGTTTAAATCAACCTTTGTATTCATTTTCACTTTTATTTGTACTTTAGCCGGTGTCCCCATCTATTGCCCTGAGAGATAGGGACTTCCGGGGAGACTACGGGCTCCCTGGTAAGACCAGGGTACCGTGGGCATTCGGGGCAAAGCCCTCCGCCAGTAGCCTTTCACGGGCGTCACTGGTGGACACGGACTTGAGTATAAACTTGCCGGGTTTTGTGGTTAGCTGTAGGGATGAATACGTTCGTGTGCCTCTATAGCATGCGGCAGGGGCGTTCATCTTCGTCTAGACAACAGCCTAAGGCGGGGAGACGCGCGGTTTATTTGAGTTGCCCGTCAAGTCAGAACCTATGTCCGGACATTATCGCAAGGTAATGCGACCGGCACTAGCCCGGAGAGCTAGTAGAGGATGAGCTAGATATCTCCCGTCCCTCCAACCCCGTAGGGTTCTGAGAACTAGAAAGACGCTTCGGCGTCGGAAAGTGAACGTGCCTACAGCTCCGCCACCAAAAAGGAGATTTAGTGGTGGACATTAGAGTCAACGGCTTAGCGGCGACAACCGTTCGTTGCGCAATGTACAACGGGAAGTGAGCGTGCCCACAGCTGCGGTACCTATCTGGAAAATAGGGAGGGTGCTTTACTTGCACCCAGGGCAGCCCACCCAAGGCACTAACCTTTTGAGAACCGGATGTAGTCTGTGCAAACGGGTTGATCAGGTGTCAGAACTTGACTGATATGGTCACTGTGCAGGCTTGCTAGTTCAGGTTATAGAGCCCTTCCCGTATAAACAAGAGGTTAATAAGGACGGTCACTATAAACAAAACTTATGTAGAAAGATATGGGACTGTAAGTTTACTGTAGCCAGTAAATTTTGGAATTGGAGCGGGATGTGAGCGTGCTGATAGCTCCGCCACCAAAGCCGAAATTAGATTCAACGGCTTGGCAGTGGCAACTGCTACTCGTGCAATGCATAACGTGAAGTGAGCGTGCCTATAGCTCCAGTAGCAAACCTAACAAACTAACTAAATTTACCTAACCTAAAACTTTCGTTCAAATCATCATTTAAAACATATTCTACACGGAAAGGACATTTGACTTAAATATGTACATCGTATATTTTACAAAGACTTTTAAATGCTTTTTCAGGACTTGTTCGCAGCAGGTCTGATTGTACCCCAGCTGCCGCCGCAGGCAAGGGCCCTGGGCTGCAATTATGTGCTGGTGGGGTTCATGACAGCGGTCTATGCAGCTTTCCAATTTGCTTCAGGACCTTTGACTGTAAGTGTGATTATCGACGAAACTATCACTGCTCAATCAATTTTTCTTAGCAAAATTTGTGAATAAAAGTATTGGAATTAAAACCTACCTACGCTAAATTTAGCTGCGTAGAGAGAGTATATTTAGGCTTAACATTTTTTCTATAAAAAATATTTATACTGTAACGTGCTTTTCAATTGAAATTTCAGGGTAGTCTAAGCGATCTCAAAGGCCGGAAACCTACGTTGCTGCTCACTCTAGCGCTCAGTGGTGCAGCTTACGTACTCTTAGGACTGACATCGTCTATTGCTTTGTTCCTAGGATTGAGAGCCTTGTTGGGTATGTATACTTCATTATTTCAATCTCTAAATTAAGTATTTGGAGAGTTTGATAAAGGCCCGGTATATAGATCGCTATTGATATTTATATAAAAAATAGCTAAGGTAATACCACACTGGTATATAAAAAAAGAGATATTTCTCTAACCCATCCATCATGCGAGTGCAAGACACTTTTGTGAAATAAGATCGAGAATCTTCATCTAACAGTGCTTTAATTAAATTTCATCGAACAATATTCAATTACTATGGTTCTACGATGATTTAATTCGATTTCAAGAGACAGGCGGTCTGTAGTTAATTTATTGTTGACAGCTACTCATTCATTGAAAAAAGCCTCGATGAAAGATGGCCGCCATTGCAAAATGGCTGCCCGCTCACTGCCGTCGCTCTTGTCTATGGTCGCGTTCAAGAAAATCAATTTATTAACGTAATTGTTAAGAGTGAAACTGGCTATGCCCCGCAAATCTTTATATACTAGCTTAGGCTGCATATTATATCAAATAGAACAGGAGTTTTTTCTTGTTGTTTCTTTTTTCTTGTTCTTGACTTTACTACGCCAAACAGACAAAGGAAGGAAAATCAAAATCCCTCAATCCCGCCATTAAAACCGTTAAATATTTCAAATAAATTTTCAGGTATTTTCAAGCATACTCAACAACTGGTCAAGTCTCTTGCTCCGGGATATATTAAAGATGAAAATGAGCTATCACCTTTATACAAGAAGCTTGGTACATGGAAGCAAGCTGGCATGACACTAGGACCCATAGTTGGGGGTCACATTATGGAGATGAATCCTGAAAATGGATTCACTGTCCTTGCTGTTCTCGTTGGGACCATTTTTGCTATTAATTCAGGTAATACATTGTTTTGATTAAATTGAAATTATTCACAAAATTCGCCATTCGTTACAAATCTCCTAAAAAATTTGGAAGAGAAAATTTTACAACAGCAATTACCAGTGATCGGAATAGGTATAGTATACTTACCTAAACTTCGAAGAACAGGGATAGAAAGTCCGGACTACCTCCACAACAACATTTTTTTATCCCGGATTTTTTTGAGATTCGGGAAATCACTTAAGTTCACAAAATACTAAGTAACGGGACGAACAACAAGTCGTGTACTTGGTGGTAAGCGACACGCCTGTCCCTAACAGTTGCAGTGCCACTCAGGTCTTTAAATCGCAAAGATCTGAGAGGCACTGCCACTGCGAACGACACCCTGAGGCATAAGTTGACAAGTCCCATGTGCCTGTAATTTCACCAGCACTTACCCTTCGAAACCGAAACGCAGTAATGCTCACATTACTGCATGGCGGCAGAAATAGGTAAGGTTCTACTTCCCTGGACGAATTCTTTCACAAGGAGTCTACTGCTACTAACTAATTACTTATTTAATAGTTTGTAAGGATCAATCTACATGACCTTTTTGTTGGCTTTTTGTTGACCCGAATTGGCTTCACCTTTAAAACGCTTTCGTAGAATCAATCGTACATCATCCTGGTTTTTGTTTTATTTTGAGTTATTTTTGCTACATGGAAAATTTGTATTATGCTCTATTTACAGGACTAGCAAGAAAATTACCAACCAACGAAACAAAAGAAAACAAAAATGAAGATACATCGATTCAAGAATTAGCACCAAAGCTCGTAAATTCTGTAACCAACCACTTCACCGAATCTCTAGAACAATTCAAGAAGATGAACTGGGAAACCTATGGAGATGTCTTTGCTTTAAAACTTTTATTATCTTTAGCAACTGCAGTATACTTTTCTAACTTTACCTTATATTTGAAGTCCAACTACGATGCATCCCCGGTAGCTATAGGCTATGTTACCTCACTGTTAACAGCTACAGGTGCCATCTGTGTCTATTGCATAGAATACATCAATGGTCAGTACGCTGAAGACAACGATTTCTCTGAAAGGGCCAAGCACATCTTTTCACTATTAACAGTAGCTTTAATAGGTATGGCTATAGCCCAAAATATATCACTATACGTCGTTTTTGTACTACCGCTAGCTGCAAGCATTGCTGTGGGTAGATTGGTTACTTTAGAAATGGTGCTAAGTAAGACGAATGAGAATCAAAAAGCTACAGCGCTAAATGTTGCTGAGAATTTGAGATCACTATCAGGTGTTATAGCACCGTTATTTGTTGGTGTTGTTAGTGAATTATTTGGTGTTACACTCGGTATCTATATTGCAATATCGTTAGCCGGTTTTGGTGTATATCGAATTTATAAAATCAAAGAGGGAGGTAAAACTGCTAAGAAGAAATGAATTTGTCAACTGAATTTTAAACGTTTGTGTTGTGTTTTTTTATTGAAGTGTGCTGTATTTGTAATTAAACGTTGTTAAATAAATTTTCTTCACATATGTATCCTTCATTTGTTTCTGTAATCACTGGCCAATGTTATAGTATTCTTATAGCGCTTGTGTATGATGGCGTCGTTTCGGGAATATTAACTTTAGTTTCTACTTTACATCTCTTTTATTATCAGTTAGGAAACAACAGATGGTTAAGGGTCGAAACACAAAACTGCGATGCTACGTCGCATCGCAGAAATCTACAAGATCGCACGACGCATCGCAAGAATTTGCGAGTTGCTCCGCATTGCGCATTTCGGCGATTTCTTATCAATAACAGAACCGTGGCAGTGAGATGCGTCGCCGCACGAAATCGCACGCGTCGTGTTGCATCGTGTTTCGACCCTTAACGTCAGAGAGTCTAATCCCGTTCACCATCCGACATTCGTCCGACACAATTCATATCATCAATAAGTAATACTCGACTATATTATAAGACAATGTCCAGTATGAAGCTTCATTCGCATCCTGCGTGTTTTATTTTGGTCGAGTATCACAGCTTATTTGACAGTAATTGTTTTGGACGGATGTTTGACGGAGAACAGGAATAGAACCCCAGTTTCGAGCTGTCAAATTGTCATAATTCCAAGCTCCATATAATTTTACTCATGGTACTAATGACATATGAAACTTTAATACTCTTCTCTAGGTGCGTAGATGAATTTTACTCAAAAATGTTACGTTTCCTCTCTTAATAACCTTTTATCTCCAATAATGAAACAGATAGATCCACTGAACTTAAAAACTTTAGTTTACTTTTGTCCGATTCGACGTCAATCATCATCGTCATTATCATGATCACCATCATCGTCGTCTTCTTCATCAACACATTATACGTACCACTCCTGGATACAGGTAAGGAGAGGGTTTGGGCCGTCAGTATGGTCTTATGAACTTTCTTTGACGTACAGGTTTTATCTATATGTTTTCTTTTAACGTTAGCTAGAGTTATAGCTACTAAATGCTCACAAATGTATATAATTTAGCAATTAAACTTAACCTTTTAATTACAGCAACTGTTTCCCACTAGGCTACCACTGTTCTTTAAACCCAACGTCTCAATTCGCCAAAAATACATTTTGCGAAAAATTAATTATAGTTTCAAAGAAATATATAACGTCTAGACCGATGCTGACTGGTCGCATGCACATTGTAATTATATTAATTGCTACTTGAAAATTTCTGAGTTGAAATAGAAAGAGTCATCAGAAAATTAGTAACGGTGGGGTGCAATTACGAGCGGGATATGTTAAGCAAGTGAGGTGGGGCGCAGACGCAAGCGCAGGTTCCCACGGCGGTTCCTTCCGGACGCGCCGACCCGTGACGCTACCGTCTTCAGGTAAGGCTATGAAAACAGCGACAAAATTAAGGCTAGTATTTTTTTCTGTACTTCTACTATTCGTCGTGATTGTAAATATGTACATTATTGCATAGAGGTCCCTATCTACCAAGAGGATTTCTAATAGGAAGTAATGGTGATGTTACTAGTATTTATGTGGCCTGTGGTGACATCTCTAAGAATAAATGTCATAATCATAACTTAATATACTACATGGTAGCAGTAGAGCTTCTTGTGAAAGAGTTCGTCCAGGGAAATACTGCCACCTTACCTATATCTGCCGCCAAGCAGTGGTGTGACCATTACTGCGTTCTAGTTTCGAAGGGAAAGGGTGCTGGTAAAATTACAGGCATATTGGACTTGTCAATTTATGTCCCAGTGTGAAAACACAGCATACAAGTATTTCATACTGGTGGTTTCAATATTTTTGGGTTCTTTCTAGGGTTGGCAAACCACAACATAATCATAAGCAAAAAACCAACATCATTCATTTAAATCAATACATTGACCGACTTTCAACTTAAATTTTAATGGCCTCTTTTTTCCATTTTATCATTCGCTTATTATCTTTCGAAATTATAAATAACACGAAACAGCAAACATCGTTTGTTCATTTTTAACCGACTTCAAAAAAGGAAGAGGTTCCCAATTCGACTGTTTTTTGTGTAAGTTACGCAATTTGTGAACCGATTTCGATTATTCTTTTTTTGTTAGTGTACCCCAGTAGCGGTTCCATTCAAATTTGAAAAAAATATTCCACCTCGAAGGGTGGTAAATTAGGGGATGAATCCAGTTAATTGGATACCACTCACTTTCCGTTAACCACTTCAATAAAACTTGGCAAATTGATGTCATTTGTTAACTGTCTCCGTGGCTAAACGGTTACCATGCCGGACTGCCACGCAGAGGTTCCAGGTTCGATTCCCGGGCCGGGAGAAATATTGGTATGACCTACGTTTATTTATCTCGTGAGTTTGGATGTAATTTGTGGCTGTCTATATGTGTGTCCATGGCACCCGCGACACAAAATAAAAATTCCACAAAATGTTGAGGTTGGTTTTTTTACATAAAATATTTGACTGTACTGTGCTTGTCTGCCGACCATAGAAATATTTCTTGTATCATCGCCGCCAATTCCTCTTATAAGTCCGCTGATTTCGAGTCCACACTCCGACCCCCGACGCCCAACTAGCGCCTCTCATTGTTCCGAGGTGATACACTGGCCGCTGGCCCACGATTTGAATAAGTCCACACTCACCCGACCGAAACTTTGACGATTCTTACAATTATCTTTCTTCGTAATTTTTTTTATATAATACCAAGTGAAGGGACGAACAAATCAACAATTGCGGTGCCACACAGAGCTTTAAATCGCAAAGTTAGAGGCACTGCCACTGCGCCCGTTACCCTGAGACGTAAATTGACAAGTTCCATACGCCTGTAATTTCACCAAAACATGTCCCTTGTGAAAAAGGAACTTTTGCAAATACATTCCTCATAGTCAATAATTATCTTCCACGGGTATTCCTACACGGGTCTCCTCTAAGTAGATAGTTTAGGCTATAGCCCTGTAGCCTACCTAGCCTTAGAAAAAAGAGAATGCGGAAAGCTCGGCCCACGAGGTTTATTATACGCCACATAGATTTAGTAAATGGTACTCAACAAGACTCAAGGCGGTTACAATAAAAAAAGACCACATACGTAGCTTTCATCGGAATCAATAAAATATAACCTAACTCGTATCACGGCATGTTGTTTTTGCCGTAGCACCTGCGCACGCGCATTCTCGCTCGTGCCCACTTGGACATTTCCGCCGTTTCATGTTTTTATCCTTGTAATACATTATTTATCTCTTGTTGGTTTATTAAATGTGCTGCTTATTCTCCTGTGGCCATTCATCATCATAACTATTATGTGCCAGCCATAAAATAATAAATATGTAACTAATTATCTGGACCACGCGGAGGTTCATGGTGGTACATTTATTTCTCTCGTGATTTGGTGTAATTTGTGGATGTCTATTTGTGTGTCAATGGTACCCGCGATACAGAGTTTCCCTAGCGCGGGGCTATGAGTGTAAAAAAATGTATATATTTCTCAAATTTGATACATATCGCAGGTGAGGTTTTCCATTATTCAAATTTATGCTTGTGTTGGAAAAGACGCACATTCCCTGAGCTTTAATAGAGAACTTGTAGCCAATCAACGGGTTAGTTATATATACATATATATATACTCGTGCAAGAAACAAAATGTGCTGTCTCACGTCGAAAGCTCGCGAGATGCACTTTAAAATTGACATATACTTTATTTGTCAACGGGTTAACAAAAATGTTAATCCAAGCTTATTTCAATACGTCACAGAAAACCACATCCAAATTGGTTTACCCATTGTGAAGACTGGCGTGTGCAAACGCACCTACAAACAGATAAAACTCAAAAACTGATGATATATATTCAGTAGCGTGTCTTTAGTAGGTAGCACTGGTTATTAATTAAAAACTAGAAGGACAAACGGATTAGGATTTTACTATATAAATTGATTTAACATTTATTTCCCATTGAAGTATACAATGTGTACTTAAAATAAGTTAAATAAGCACAATTACATTTGAAATGTGTAAAAGATTATAAGCCCAACATTGCCGTCCACTAACTAAAACGCGGCTTTAGACTTTAGAGTAATCCAGTTTTAGAATATTGAAATTATTTAATGATATTTCTTACGCACTAATATCGTAATGTACTATTTTAATACAGTTGCTCAAAACGTGGTATTTTTCGCACTACAAATCGTGCCGAAAGTTGGAATTTTCGCACTAGTGCTTTTTACTTTTCCATTTTTTTTTAAATTTACTGTTTCATTCAAATCTTAAGCACAGAACTAAAGAAGTTGTATATTTATGTGCTTTGTGACGTAAGCCATTCGTCATTAAAACTTATATTTATTTACAAATACTATATAATGAACGTGAGTGGAGGTCCACAGTCTCTGCCTACCCCTGAATGGGTGATAGGCGAGATTTTTATGTATATATTTGTTCTATGTATTACAGATAAATTGTATCTCACTACCGTGCACGGGTTCCTAAAGAAGTTTAAACAAAAGTACCAGGACTTCATAATAAGAAAAGTGGTTACAGACCGATGCAGAAAATAAACAAAAACAGCACGTTAGAACTAGATTTCCATAGACTTTTAAATAATGGTTGCAGTGGTTGTATTTCATTATTTTAATTTACTAGCAGAAAATGAGTTTTTTTTAAATACTGTTTTATTTCACTTTCAATGTAGTTTTTTCGCAAATGTATTAAAAAACGTCGTTTGTTACACGTGCGGATTTGTCATTTTCACTTGTCTCGAGAAGCCTCGAGACTCGTGAATAATGACTAACTTTCCGCACTTGTATCAAAAATAACTATTAACTGTTTTGAAAAGGGAATTTTGTGCTCTATCTTTTGCTATTCAAAACGGATATTTGACCATTTGTCACTTAACCGCGTTCTAGTTAAGTAGTGGACGGCAGAACATACAAAGTATTTTTAAAGATATCTAACGACTTCTGTTATCACGTCTAATAAATAATTTGCACTTTGCCAATACCCGATGTGACATATGCGCAAGAGACGGCTCCCCAAGATCCAGCCTTCAACCCGTTCTCAAGCACGATATTCCCGCTTTTGAAGATATTAACTTTGATGCTGATCCTGACAAGTTGCGACGCCCAGCCGCACACCGCGTCGTAACCAACAGTACCATAATATTCCTTATGATCTGTGGCCTTCACGTAATCGTGCAGCAGCAAATAAGGTACAGCTGGAAATTATTATCAAAAGTTACTGAAAAACGTAGCAAGTGTCTGGTTTCAAATTTAAAAATGGTCTTACCTAGAAGCACCAAAAAAACTATGAGTTATGAGTTCGATCCGGACTCGCATCTCTGAGTTATTCAAAATTTATGTGCGAATTTTAACTTCAAATTGACCATAAGCTCGATGATTATGAAAAACACCAACAAAGTGCTTTTTAAAATTCTTTTTTATTATTATTGGATGTGTAAAGAAAAGTCTCGGTGAAGGTAAAATGAGCTGGGCCTAATTTTTCGTAACGTTTAAGACATTAGATGGGTTCTATATTTGAGGTGTGAATCTTAAGTACTATTTCTCTTCTTCTTCTTCTTTTGGGCAAAGATATTTATTTAGTAGCAGTAGAGCTCCTTGTAAAAGAGTTCAGGGAAGTACCTTATCTATTTCTGCCGCCAAGCAGTAATGTAAGGATTACTGCGTTCCGGTTTTGAGGCGTAACAGTGTTGGTAAAACTATAGACACGTAGATTTGATAACTTTATGTTTTTTTTATACGTGTCAGGCACATGATGCTATTCCACCTGATTTAAAAGGTTGACACAATCACTGCCCTAGTAACCTCCACCCTGCATGCCTACAATAGGCGTCAAGAGCGACGCTTATGTCTCAGGGCGCAGTGGCAGTGCTTTTCAGATCTTTGCGAGCTCAAGCTCTGAATGGCACTGCACTGTTATGGTGTCTCTTTACCACCAGACTCACGACTTTTTCGTCCCGTAACTTTGTACTCCCGAATACATAAATTGAGGCGCCTTGCGTTTTTATTTTTAATGGTCCGGATATTGTTCTCATCGAAGAAAAAGCTTTCCACGGTTTTACGAATTCAAATTTTCAACAAGGACCAATGGAAATGATATTTAGAATATCTATTTAAAATTGGATAATAATTTATGATCAATCAAATATTTTTTAAACTTAGAGTGTATATAAAAAACACTAATTCATAAACGTTACAAATGTGGCAGAAAAGTATTACAATTTCCAATTTTTTAAATAAAATCAAGGGACGGTAAACTACGCGCCTGTCCATCAAAATAAAATCTAATCAAAATAACCTTTATTTCATAGGTAAGCATTATTACGGTTGAAATCGTCACATTGGTTAAACTCTACCGCTCATTCGTAAGGCAGATTCCCCTGAAAAGATTTTTTTTTGTTTTGCTTTAAAACATCAGAGATCGAGACTACCTCCATGAGCCAAACGGGTTACTACCACGGATTTTTGTCATCCAAGTACGCAGAAGTTGTATAATAACCTCTAGTATAAAGTTTTTGTTTCACTATAGTTTTAAACCTCGTGAAAGGCAAATTTTGTATATCAACCGGAATCTTGTTATAGAAGCGTATACATTGCCCCTTAAATGATTTTTTGACTTTGTGAAGACGACTATCAAGAACAGCTAGTTTATTTTTATTCCTCGTATTAATGTTATGTCTGTCACTATTTTTCATAAAGAGATTACTATTCCTCTTAACATAAATTACATTTTCACAGATGTACTGTGAGGCTAGTGTAAGAATATCAATTTCCTTAAATTATCTCTCAAACATACTCTAGGGCCCAGATTGTACATTGCCCTAACCGCACGTTTCTGCAGGACAAAGATTTCATTGATATCGGCGGCATTACCCCAAAGCAAAAAACCATAAGAGTTACAGTGCCACTCAGAGCTTTAAATCGCAAAGATCGCAAAGGGGCACAGCCACTGCACCCGTCACCCTGAAACATAAGTTGACAAGTTCCATGTGCCTGTAATT
>NW_020653854.1:25878486-25883385 GCF_003589595.1 Hyposmocoma kahamanoa
CTGAGACATAAGTTGACAAGTTCCATGTGCCTGTAATTTCACCAACATCTTTACCGTTCTGCTTGGCAGCAGAAATAGATAAGGTTAGGTACTACACAGTACTGTAGCCTAGGACGTAGCTCAAGTCGCGTAACGAGAGGTACTTTATAAATATAACTGGGATTATCTTCATAACTAGATATTTATTGTGTTTTTCACATATTCACTCATGGAGGCTCCTTTTAGATCTGCCAAGATGTTCTCCTTTTTTCTATCCCGTAGGGGCCAATACTACGCTATAGTATTGACGCCTAATTGTTTAAATTGATAGATGATAAAAGTATAAAGTTTATTAATAAAGTAAGAAGATACAAGGCTCGTTGAGGATGTGTATCTCTTACGTTGTTGTTACGTTAAGACATATGAATGTTCGTTAAACACTCAAGATGTCTAGATGAAGTGAATGCTCGTTTAACACTAAAATTACTTGCCTACTTATGTGTCCATGTAATGTATGTAAGCCACGGACAGTAGGCCACGGACAGTAGGGCACAAAGTAGAGCGCAAGGTAAGCGGAAGAAAAATGTGCGGTTGTAAACCGTACATATCCTATTGTTTTAAATACATTCTAAACACAAATCTATAATCATTCAGCCAGTACTTCTACTCATAGAGCCATTCAGTAGAGCCTAGACTACATCCCTCTTCCTCACAACTGAAGGGGTGAACATCCCTAGCTGGCGCCCTACCTATGATAGGCAATTTACATAAGTGATCAGCCTTTACTATAGACTAGCCACACACTGCCCGGAAGCTAAAAGAGGAATTTCCCTCACAGATAGATTACGCCCGAGAGTTTTATTATTGGCGACAGGGGCCTAACAAATCGCTGACAAGTTATTTTTATAGTTTAGATAAGTCAGCGACGAAAGCGAATATTCAAGATGTTCTTCTTTTTTCTATCCTATTTCTTTAAATACATTCTAAACACAAATCTATATTAATTCAGCCAGTACTTCTACTCATAGAGTAGAGCCTAGACTACAGTACTAACCTGGACGAACTCTTACACAGGAATCTCCACTGCTATACATGTATAAATTGCAAGATTTTAATAAATAGCTAAAAGCGATTGAATAATACAATAACGTACCAGCGTTCTTCACAGCTTTGGTCTCTAGCTGCATATTCCGGAAATGGATAATAACAGATGTCAAACTGTCTATATCCTCATAGTTCAGTTTGTAGTCGTCAAGATGTCCCAAAGGGTGTTTATAATTCTCATCTCTTTCACCACCGCTGTTGCATTTTGAAAAAGCATCATCTCCCGTTGGTCCAGCTATATCGACACTTTGCCGACAATTACATACAACCATCAATGAAAACAAAACTAAAATGCGGAAGGATAACATCGTATGAACTTCAGTGACAGCGAACGAAAGTACAAACTTGTGTCTAACAGCCTCAAGAAAGAAAACGGCAAGAAATACGGTGTGAACTGGCTATCTCTTTGTATATATACTAAGCCACACGAATTGAAACTGTGACGTAACGTAATGATTCCCGTCCCGCAAGACCTCCCTTCGCCTTGCGAAGCGCATCACATAAACGGTAGGTACATATTGTCCGGTGTATGAGTGTGTGTGTCATCCATACCGCAGAGATAAAAAACTTGGAACATATACGTGTTAATAAACAAAGAGTGTAGAATTCAAATTTTTATGTAAAATCATATCAAATCATTTATTGTGTACGTGCATCTAGAAGGTCTTATATATCATTGTTGTGTCAGTACATATTGCCAATTTTATGGCATTTTAACAGTATAGTTTTAATTACAAAATGTCAAATCTGGATGTGATTTGGCAGCTTATTGTGCAATTTTGGCGCCATCGCACAAATATTTTCATAACCGCTGACGCGATACCACACCTAGAGGTGCCGGTGATGATTTTATACCGATTTATCGGATATCGAAGTTATAACAGGTAAAAGAACTAATATTAATTGCTATTTCAGTAACTACTCTAGCAAACCATAAAGTTTTTAATGCCTGGGTCTGTAATTAAAAAAAAAAATATTCGCTCTGGGCCTTTTGGAGGGAAAAGTGTCGTTTTTATTTTGACTTTCAATTATTTTGTGAAATCTAGTTTAAAGTGGAATAGGATAGTGCTATTGTGCCTTAATCGAAGATTAAAACGCGAAATTATACGAATCTCGAACTAAAATACCCGTATCGGCCCGTTCTAAGGAATCCCGAGTCAATCCAAGCACGCCGCCTCAAATTGCCTATCCCCTTTGTGGCGGCCATATTTACAGAAACATGGTTAAACGAAGACATGGCTCAAAAGACTTAATAATGTACTAAGACTTGGCTGTATGGTGTAAAACCTTTGCCTTTTCCTTTATGGAAAGAAGAAAAAAAAAATAAAAAATAAACAACTTCAAAAATACGTCACGACAATCGTGTGTTGATTTCGGTGTTTATTTATTGAAAACATACCGTAAGTAGCGTTTTTTAAGTTTACCCTGAATATAAATGTTTATAAACTATACTTTAAGGAGTAATTTCATGGTAAACGTTAGAACCACTCAAACGGAATAGTATCATATTTATCAAAGTATACCAAAAATTTCATTAGTGCTTTTTAAGTGCAGGATTTGCGGTGTATTACTGCATTTTATTTGAGACGTTTTTGTTGGTAGTACGGAGGGTATTTATTTAGCAATGCAGAATAATAACTTTTATTTATAAAAACTTGTTTTTAAACTGAATGCTTTTCTAATTTGCTAAACCAAATAGCCGCCATTTTGCGGCTGGAGGAGCGCATCGCGTGAGCGGATAAATGAGGGTACTCTTACAGGAAACCAGTTTCATTTTATTGTGTCTTCGTGCACGTTTCACTTTATTGAATAGTAATTTTGCCGAACAAAAAGAACTGTTTCAAATATATTTATAGAAAGAATTGTTAACAGTCTCAGCTGTTGAAACTGTGGTATACAACTATCCATACAGCATAATTCTCAAATCGCCCGAACACATCCTTTTTTGGGCAATCAATACGTCCGTACTGCGTTTGACATTATATTACTACCCCAGAATATAATGCCGTATCCGTGGTATGCCACTAGTAATGCATCTTGTTCCACAATTTTACATATCTTTAGGCTTCATCTAAATGGTCCCTAATCTGGTGGTCAGGTCCCTAAGAACTAGTAGTTGGTCTATTGTCATCATCAGTTTAAACGCGTCTACTACTTGACATAAGTCACCCGTTGAGCACGTCAACTCTCCCGAACCTGTGCCGCCCAAATCCAGCCGCAGCCAGCCATCTTTCTCCCATGTCTGGATTGATTTTACGAGCTATGTCAGTCACTTTAGTTCTCTGACGCATGATTTCATTAGAGATTCGACTTTAAATTGGTGGATAAGGCCAGTTATTAGTGACCACGTCTCGACTCCGTAGGACATAACTCGTAGAACGCACTGTTTAAACGCCTTTGTGAGATTGACGTGTTGATCTATAGTGATCACCATTAATTGAAAACGGGAAGTTCTTAAATCGAATCGCATCAAGGTAGGTCGCTACAGAGACAAGATGTGCAAAAGGGGTGTTCAGGCATACTAAATTTAACCCGTTGCGACTGAGGTGCCCCAACACAGATCATGCGGCACTTGCTCGTATGCCTCGTGTATCCTAATACGCATTTTTTTAATGATACCATGTGACAGGACGAACAAGTCGTGGGCCAAGTTTTTTTTAATAATAACGCACACCATCAACATAGCCCCGCACTAGGGAAACCCTGAGTCGCGGGTGCCATGGCCACACATATAGACAACCACAAATTACACCCAAACTCACCCAAACTCCGTTCGGCCACGGAGGCAGTTCTATGTACAGTGTAAGCGACACGCCAGTCCATAAAACCGGAACGCAGTAACGCTTACAATACTCCTTGGCGGCAAAAATAGGTAATAAATAAATATTAGACAACATGACACACGTTGCTCTGATCTCAAAGTAACTAAAGCACCTGTGTTATGTGTCATACAGGTATGAGAAGTTAGTATCCAGGTTACCGTTTGTTCACTTTTTCATGTGTCATTCGTATAACAATATTTACTATGTTATAAAGTGTATTATTTAATTAACCGATTTCAAGAAGGAGTGTGTATGTTATACGTATGTTTTCAAATTACTACGTCATTTGTGGACCGATATTGAAAATTCTTTTTTTGTTTGAAAGGGTGCACTCTCATGGTGGTCCCATTGTCACCAAGTCAGAATCTGACATGGGGATCCCATAGAAATCGAGCGAAATCCTCAAATTTTATAGGCACGTGTATATATCGATTTCTCCATCAATTACAGCCCGATTTTGTAATTCTTTTATTTGTTTGAAAATATATACTCACGACGTGGTGCCTGATGTTCCGGGTTCGTTTCTAAAGTTTGTTTATTATTCAACATTATGACAATCGGAAACTACGACAGCATCACAAACACCCGTGACAATAGAAAAGCTAGTTTTTCTACATTGACCCGGCTGGGACTCGAACCAGAGACCTCAGGGATGGCGACACCATGAAAACCGGTGTGCCACTAGACCACGCAGGTCGTAAAATACTTGTACGAGGAAAGATCTCTACGCGACTACGGATAGCGCAGTCAAGTTGGCAATATTCTATTCAAAGTCAATATAGTTCTAAAGTAAAAGTTGTGCGGCTGGTGGTAAGCCACACGCTGGCTATAACAGTTGCAGTGCCACTCAGAGCTTTAAATCACAAAGATCTAAAGAGCACTGGGGAACTGCCAATGCGCCCGTCACCCTGAGACATAAGTTGACAAGTCTTATTTGCTTGTAATTTCAACAGCACGCAGTGGCAGTACTACCCTGGACGAATTCTTTCGCAAG
>NW_020653854.1:25883785-25887232 GCF_003589595.1 Hyposmocoma kahamanoa
ATATAACATGTTATTTTTTCTAATATCACATGAGCACACATGGATTTAATAAGTCGGTCAGCAATTTAGGCGCATTTCTAGTTATATGAGTCAATTTAAATTAAAATATTTTTAATATAATTAAATGTCAAAATAACAAAACTAGTAACGTCAAAAAAGAAATATAAATATCAAAAATCTGACAATGAAGTTAGGGATTTGTCATTTAAAAATTCGGACACTATAGTAAATTTTATTAGTCAATAAGCTGTTTAATTATTTTTTAAATAATACAAGGTTTTTTCAGACCTTAATAATATATAGCCTATAAATAATATATAATATATAACCTTTCGGTAAATCATGGTAAATTGTTGGCTCCATTGCAAAGATACATATAATATAGTTTTACAAGCTTCAAAATGAAGTTGGTCATAACGTCTTGTTGACCTCTGCTTCCCCAATGGGAATTTTAAATCATGAGTAATGTATGTGTTATCTTGAGTAGTACGAAAATAAACAATAGATAAGTCAAATAAGCGATAATAAATATGGTGCGGTATCTTTAATGTATTTGTTATTGTAAATAAAAAATACCGCCCCAAATATTTTGTATTTAATTATCCGATTTCTCATGATGTCAATTAATTGTCAAAATAAACATGCCCCTTATTTCCCACAACGTCTTAGCAGCGTCTTGGCATTCCCATAGCAAATTTACATAAGCACTTCACGTTTCTTTTTATCATGCAATACGTGCAATCTGTGTAACACGTCCCATTCTAATCGCCGTTTAACACAGGATACTATGGAATGACAAGTAAGAAAGCTCAATTACTACTTTGATCTCTTAGTAAAAAGGGACAACAGTTTCATTTCTCGGTATGTAATAATAATAGTTAGTCTATATATAGTCCCACCGCTTAACACATGCCTCCTCTCGCAATGGGCCTGGGCTCTAGATCCCACTCGGGCCCAAGGATTGCGAATTTCTCACATATCTAGGAAATAAAACTATTTTTCCGGATTTAAATCGCGTATATTTGGGATACCATGGGACCTGTAAAGGGCCCGAAACGTCGGTTTGTTTGAAAAACAAATATAAAGATTTAAATCCGGAAAAATAGTTTCATTTCCTATGTGTAGCAATCTTGGATATTCAATTGAATGGTAGACATATAGAAATTTAAGAGGTACCTAGTAAAGTTTCTTGGCATTCAAAAGATGTAGAAGTAAAACATGTTTTACGCAACTACTTCTCCGTGTGCCAACGGGAAAATGGGGAGGTATAATCGTACTATTTCGGACTCGTTGGCTGCACAAAATCATGGCTACGAGCAAGAAACTCTATGGGTTACTCTTTGCAAATATACATTTGTGTGCATTTAACATTTATTTACAACATTTGTTTCAAACATTTTGAATTGAGACTGTCTGCTAGAGTTAAACGAGTCACTGCCATGGATTTTTGACATTCAAGTACTCAGAAGCTGTAAATTAACCCTTAGTATAAGGTTTTTGTTTGACTGTATCTATAAACCTAGCAAATGGCAAATTTTTATAACGACTGGAATGTTATTGTAGAAACGTACACTGCCCCATAAGTGATTTTGAGACTTTGTGCAGACCACTGTCAGAAACAGCTGGTTTATTTTATTCATCGTATTAATGTTACGTCTGTCACTATAAAATAATAATAAATAAATTAAAAGATAATAATAAGCTTTGCAATAAAGGGCCATTCGCACTATGGCACTGGTTCCACCTTGGAAGTCACGTCAGCAACATTTCAGGGAGTTGGGTATACTCACTGTACCAAGCTTTTAAAAAGAAGAAGGAACTTTTAGCCAAATGTAGAGCAAAGTGTAGGAGAAACTACTAGTATGAAAATTTTTTAAATGTTATCGATCCCAAATTAAACATAATTTGACATAAACATTTTCGAACAAAAATTGCGTTCTTTATTATTGGAAAAATGCTGCTACTCGGTTGAAGAATTTTAAATTAATTAATTAACAATGTTGTAAATAAAAAAATAATAATGTAAATTATTTAATTAGTTACAAGCTGACATTCAAATACAATTGTATTATATTATGAATAAATTAATAATATGATACCAAGAGACGGGGCGAACAGTTCGTACGCCTATTGATAACGACACGTCTACCCATAACAGTTACAGTGCCACTCAAAGCTTTAAAAAGACCTGAGGAGCACTGTCAACGTGGCCGTACTGAAACATAAAATTGATAGGTCCTGTGTGCCTGTAATCTCACCAGCACCTTAAAACTGGTAAAGCTCATATTATTGCTTGGCGGCAGAAATAGGTAAAGTAACTTCAAAAAACCTTGGCTCCTTCATCGTCAACCCACCTTTTTATCGCCCTCTTTACTGGTTCCTGGCTACTTACATTTAAAATTTTGAATCGTTCTCGAATTTCTTTTCCTTTATTATTCTTACGTTGGTTCGCTTCATCATCACTCTCATCAAAATTCTCGAAGCGAGAGGACGTGCTTATTTATCATCACATAAAACCCCAACTCCACCTAAACTGTTTTTAAAGCATTAGACATAAGTACATATATACGCATATCGCTCTTGGGGTAAAGTACTTTCGGCTGTTTAGTGCTAGTAGAGTGTTTTATATTGTTGTACCTTTTTTAAATCATTGTAATTTTTTGTTACAGCCTTTCTTATCCTCTTGTAATAAATTTATGTGCCTTCTCTTTTACTCTAAGGCTATTCAAACTCATGATAATTTCAAATTAAATTTCGCATTAAAATTCTGAAAAACTCAGAGGTGTAAGCTCATATTCGAAACCCTCTATTTGAGATCCTCTATGGCTCCAGAATCCATACAAATTTGATTGACAGTGTATTCTATAGCATTTAAGTTTATTTGAAAAGAGCAATCCCTAGAGTTTCTTGCTCGTTCTTCTCAGGGAGGTCAGCGTAGTGAACGAGCAGTGGCTTTAAAAATGGCGTTTTCAAGTGTAAATTTATTTCACTTATGGAATAAATAATCTTTGACTTTGAGAGGCGATGGTCAAACAATTTATAAATTTCGTACTCCTACCATCATTATCATATCTTTTCTGTGTGGTTTGCACTGTGGTCGCAGTATACTCACTACAGGCGCCTGTGTTACCCGAAAACTGCAGCATGGCGACTCATCCGTAGAACAAAGATCTATGTGCAAGACTATTTGTTGGACATAGTACATTTCGTTTGTTTTTCTTTGCTGTGGATGTCAGATCAACCGTTGGTCGTATTTATATTTCCGAAACGAAATAAGATATATAAATTCTCAAAACACCTTTACATAGGCCTTAGTTTGAATAACGAAATTATTCTAGTAACATACTCATTCTCTTTTCGCTATATCATCACATCGGACTCTGTTCTTGGGATGAGTCGATGGGGTTATTCAAGGCTGAGTAGGCAGTTTTTAGACAAACGCGTATC
>NW_020653854.1:25887242-25919551 GCF_003589595.1 Hyposmocoma kahamanoa
AAGACTACAGAGAACTATGCTGCACCACCACCGAAGCTTCACTTCTAAAGTTATTCCAGGTGCAAAAATAACTTAGTTGTGAAATAAACGTGTTTCTTATATCAGATTAGGCGATTACATCAAATTATTACTATTTATGCTAATTCTAGTAATTGATATTCTGTCTTCGTGTACGTATGAGCCGTGTATGGAAATTGTACATTCTTGAGAATGTAAAGGAGGTATATGTCATGAAAATTTAATGGGATTGAAGAAGTTCTTGGTTACTGAACCTTTCTTTTAAATCTATATAGTTATTGTCACGAAATAATTGCTCTTTTGAACTCCATCTCACCTGATGGAAAATAATGTTGAGGTGGACGATGTGCATGCATACCTAAACCCTACGTCCTAACCTAACAAGTCGTACGCCTGGTGTTAAGCGACAAGCCTGTCCATAACAGTTCAAATCGGAAAGATATGAGGGGCACTGCCACTGCGCCCGTTACCCTGAGACATAAGATGACAAGTCCCGTGTGTTTGAACATGTTTTATTTATAACAATTATATAACAATTTTATAGTTAAAGTTTATTCTGTTGTCAGTTGAAATAATTTAAAACTTTCAGTATTAACTGGTATTTAAGTTTTGTTATTTAATTATTATAAAAGATAACTAAAACGATTTGTTATTTCCGCCGGAGCTTGTACAATGGGTTAGAAAACAAACATGGCAGAAAAAAAAGATGGCGCACACGCATTTTTCAGGCTAGCTTGTTTGAACAATTTTATTGATTATAAAAGTGAAATAAAGTAATGTAATTTCACCAGTACCCTTACCCTTCAAAACCGGAACACAGTAATGCTAACATTACTGCTTGGCGGCAGAAATAGATAAGGTGACAGTACTTCCCCGGACGAACTCATTCACCAGCTCTACTGCTACTAAATAATATACAATAATAATACAAAATAAATCTATGAAAGCTATTTCTCCGAAGGAGCTGGTTCAAATCCAGCGGAATCAAAGGAATTTTTCGTAGTTTTCGATCTTTGTATTGATAAATATAACACACTTGTGGAGTAATTTCACAAAAAACAATTGAACGTCATGGTAGTAAAACTATAATATAATATTACATTATTATTAAGGCGAGGGTTTAAATAGACGAAGGGGTTGGTACGGTTCTAGGATTATGATGTTACTGAACATTTCCGCCAGAATGGTGTGTTATAGGAGAGAATGTGCGAGAATACTCGTTGAACTGAGGGCAATTTTGTGTTAGTGTCTTCGATCGAATGTTCGAACTTCTAAACCTTTAATTTAAAATCGAACCCAATCTCATACATACTCTCGAGGCAATGGACGCAGTTTATCTCTCCATCTTTTTCTTTCCAATTGCAAAAGAAAGAGACGGCAACATAAATGTGTAAGTAATCAGAGGCACGTGCACCTGTGCAAATGTACTCCACTTCCAAGTGGAGGTGCTTTCGAGAATGGTATACAGACTAATTATATATAACGATGGAAGCGCCGTGGTATTTTTCAAGTAGTAACACGCTCAATTCACATGCTTCACAGTGTTCCGATTTTGAAAAGTAAGGGGTGACACAGTTAAGTCTAATAATATAAAAGCAAACATTCCGAATTATAGTTTTTACGATTTACATTTGAAAAAAAAAAGATATCAATTAACGGAACGAACAATTGCAGTGCCACACAGAGCTTTGAATCGCAAAGATCTGAAGGACAATTCCACGCCACCCGTCACCCTGAGACATAAGTTGACAAGTCCCATGTGCCAGTGATTTCACCAGCACCATTACTCTTTAAAGCCGGAACACAGTAACGCTGACATTACTGCTTGGCGGCAGAAATAGGTAAGGTTGTAGGTACTACACAATGCTACCCTGGATTCTCCAGTGCTACTAAATACATGTACAAATTGCAAAATTTTAATAAATAGCTGTAGTTGACAAGTCCTATTATCTAAATTTAAAATATGATAAATAGGTGTATAATTATTACTCTATGTTAAATTGTGGTGCCTTTTTGATTTGCAGCGCCCTTGTAGAGTATTATATCTGTATGACTACTATGTCATATATTGTAAAGCCCTTTGAAAAACCATTGTAGTAGTGTGCTCTTGTGAAAGAGTGCATCTGGGCAGGGAAGTACTGCCACTTTACCAATTTCAGCCGCCAAGCAATAATGTAAGCAGTTACTGCTTTCCAGTTTTGAAGGGTAAGACACTGCTACTGTTATGGGCAGGCATGTTACTTAACACCGGGTGTAAGACTTTTTCAACCTGTCACTTGATATTACATAAAAAAAAGTATATTGTGGCTAGCAAATAAAGATGAATATGAGTTTATTTGTCGTTTTTTCACCACAGATACACATACATACTTTGTGGTATATATTTTTTTATAACTGCTATCATAGCACATAGATCGCTCTACTTTGTCTGACGAATGATAGTGAGGATTTTGGGGAAACCTGTCGCAGTTAATCAACAGGTTTTACCGTTTTGTCACTGCCTTATAGTTCGTAAGAGAACATCAAAAAATAACATCACTAGAAAAGAATGATACTCGAGATAAAAAAAAACTGAGTTTAACTTAATCATGTTGTTATCTCGTTGCGTGTGGAAACACAGTGAACTCCGACGGACAGTTACCTGCGTTTATTATAATTAAATAAATAAATATTAGACAACATTACAAACGATGCTCTGATCTCAAAGTAAGTAGCTAAAGCATTTGTGTTATGGAAATCGGAAATAACGACAAAAAAGATAATCACAAACACCAAGACCCGAGACGATAAAGAAAAGTTAGTTTCTACATTGACCTGGCCGGGAATCGAATGCCGGACCTCAGAGATGGCACTTGACCGTAGAGTTCGTTATAATTTACATAATAAGAAAACTTTATTAATCTGTTCACGCTTGACCAAAAAATTGATTAAGGTATACTAAAATTGTTTTGACAAAAAAAGACTTAATGGTTTCTGAGACAGTTCCCTTTGTCTCCTATGGTTTTGGATTTGCCCACACTGTCCCATTTAAAAAATCACAATATATCTATACATATTTTTTATAGTAATCACCGTGAAATTTAACAATAAGAAAATTGATTTGTTATTTATGGGCACGTCCTTCATTCATAGATAAGTACGTATATGACGGATCGAACAAGCGTAAAGGTGGTTTCCACCGGCGAGGCGAGACAAGGCGAGGAGAGACGAGAATCGAAACCTTACGGTTTAGCGGAGTTATTTCCACCAAAAATGTATGATTAATAGCTCGCGCGAGCTGGCGCTGTGATTGTGGATAGTGGAGATTCAGTGCTGTTCAATTCATCTAACGATAAATACGCGGCTGAAGTAACATGTCCCGTAAATTATTATTATATACGAATATGTTAACGGAAAAAGAATCGGATGCAATCACTTATTTTCAAATCGTACGATCTCGCGATTGATAGGAACAGCCATCGCGAGGTCGCGCGAGATCATGCTTGTAGTCGCGAGATTGCGCGAGAAATGTAGTAGAAAAGTGTTTTAGAGTATAATACCTATGCAGGCAGCAATACGGTTCAATATTACATCAACAAATATTTCAATTCTCGCCTCGTCAATTTCCACGGAAGGTGGGCTACGACAGAATTGAAAATTTGTCATACAAATTTCAATCTTCGTCTCGCCTCGTCTCGTCTCGCCTCCCTGGTGGAAAACTACCTTAAGTGAAGGAAAAATAAATTTGTGAACGATTCAAAATTTAAAAAATATTGGCCAGGGACCAGAAAAGGGAATGATAGAAAGGTGGGATAACGATGAAGGAGGTCAGCATCCGTCACAAAGTGAGTAGTTTAATATCTTGTGGGGTTGTGGTCAAGCGATTATCGGTTTCACTAAAAATAATGGGAACAATTGACTTAAAGCGTCGTGGTCGGCTATCGTGGTGCGACCTATTAATAGTTTATCACTTGAATGGACGGCGAGACTTTACAGTCATAACAACCACAATCAAAACAATGGCCGCGTTCCCACTATGTTTATGTAACTGTACTTGACATTTACAAATTAAGACACCCATATGCATACTTTGCTGAGCTGGTGAAGGAGAATTGTCGCGTCGTTGCATACAGAAATAAATACTGTGTTGATTATGTAAGCTACACAATATCACATTGTAGAATTATATAAGCAGTGCCCAAATCGAATTCCCAGGTTTTCGCGCTAAACGTCACTATTTTTTATAGTTTTACGCGCAACACACACAAACACCCACACCCACACACACACATTTCAGTGAGATAATTATTTAGACAGATCACACAATTTAGATTAATTTTATTTTACTCATTTGCTGCCTCCACAAATTATTACTTGTTCTTATTATTTTGCATAATGTAGGATAAATGAAATAACGACAATTGTAAATTGTACTACACCATTGGAAGGTTTGCTGGTACTAATAGCACAGGTTTTCCTTTTTTAAGTACCAGCGGTCATATCTACTGATTCCTTAATAACTTACTTACTGTACACTATGCATTTTGTATTATTATTATGGCAAACAAATTTAATTTAGAGCTGAGACTAAGAGCCTTACCTATTTCTGCCGCCAAGCAGTAAAGTAAGCATTACTGCGTTTGTACAAGGGTTATTTTCCTTTATTTTAGTATTGTAAGAGTATAATTAGTGTACATGATACCTATTGCATTTTGGGTAACCTTCCGAGATATTGCCACCTGAAGTTTTATTGTCATCTAAAGAAATATCAATTACGCTGACAGTGAAGTGAAGTAATGAACCAAATTTAACAATAAAATTGAAACTACATAAGTGACATCATATCATATCAAACAAACCCGATTAGAAAAGGTTGCAGATCTAGTTTCGGTGATCCCAGGTATGTTAATAGGTAAAATGTTGATTATTTGGTCATGTTAAATTTTTTGTTTTTTTGGTGATTGGTTATTGGTGATGAGTTGCTGAGGTGATTGGTTGGTGATTGGTATGGCACTGCAACAGCTACGGATAGACAGGTCACTTGGTGTCATAAAAAAATTAATAATATTATATATTTTTTATAACTTCAACACGTGTTTCTAATTTTCCGAACTTTTGACTTTTATGTGTTTTGAGAATATTTCAGAGTTGAGAAAAATATCAATATTATTTCTCTCGATAAATATCGATACTGCTTGAATTTCTATCCAAACGATATTATAACGGTATTTAATTTGTTTATTATGAGCTTTTCGGCGAAGAAAAACGGTTCATGATGATTATAATATATTGATACATATTTTTCATATGTGGGCCTCATAAGAAGGCCCAAGGTCACTCAGCGGGCAATGGAGAGAGCGATGCTCGGTATTTCCCTATGTGATACAATCAGAAATTAGGAAATCCGTAGGAGAACTAAGGTAATCGACATAGCTCGAAGAATTGTTCAGCTGAAGTGGCAGTGGGCGGGGCACACAGCTAGGAGAACCGATGGCCGTTGAGGTGAAAAGGTTCTTCAATGGCGACCGCGCATCGGACGACGCTCAGTGGGTAGGCCCCCCACTAGGTGGACCGAGGTTCTGGTAAAGATCGCGGGAAGCCGATGGATGCGGGCAGCGCAGGACCGATCGTCGTGGAGATCGTTGGGGGAGGCCTATGCCCAGCAATGGGCGTCGTATGGCTGAATGATGATGATAATGATGACATATTTTCAATTGCTCAACCTTACGCTGCATCTTATTGACCATACAAGGACTTTCATAAAGCATATCAACCACAAAATTGCGAAACATAGGAAGCTGTTGCCAATCGAGCGATTTCACAGCTGCTTATTGTCAATGAGCTATTTGTTACGATGTGTTTCCTGGACACCGATTATCGCTTTGTTTCTCGTCTATTCGAAATATTACGCAACATCAGCTGTTTGTCTTAACAATACCTTTAATACTCTCCGATTGGTCATTACTCTGGACAAAAGCTGTGAAAGTGGTCGTAATTGGTCAATGGTCTTTTGATTTGAATTACATTATAGTAACAGTTAAATTCTCGAATCCATACGACAGTGTACTTCAACTAGATATCTCATTTTTCTCGAAACGATTATGCATGAGAATATAATTGTAATTTTATATAAAAAAAACTCAAATGTTTGTAGAATTACATCTTTTTGCCAAATTCTGTTGAAATCGGTGAACGGAACAGATGCAAATTAGGGGTAATTTGCCACCCTTAGAAGTGGAATACTTTCTCCAAATTTGAAACACTAGTGAGGTACCCAACAAAAGAAAAATTACTAACAGTTCTTGAACGAGTTGCCGACATCGTCAGCAATTCGGCCGTAAAGTCGTAAACCATAATCAAAGTCGCACCTGTGTCCCAACACGACCTCTTTCTCGGAAGCTGTGCATGCGCATTGTTTACGCAGCTTATCTCTTCCGCGTTGTAAAGACTAATAAGTTAGTAATTTGTAATCGGCTAGAGCAATATGGAGATTACACAAGGAAATGTGAAAAATAATCCAAGCTCCACTCAACTTATACTGCTTATATGAAATTGGGCCAAGGACCCTGCCTTGTGGCACTCCCGAAATAATTTAATTTTTTCAGATTTTACTATCTTAAAAATGAAACATTTTTTCGATTTAAATCACTTATTTAGTTTACGGTACTTCTATATTGTCAGCCAACCGAGACCATCTATAACGAGCCCAAAACGTTCTTTCGTTTTGAAACAAATGTTTTTTTATGATGGTAAGCGTCACACGTGAAGGCCATACATAAGTTGACAAGTCTTATGTGCCTGTAATTTCACCAACATCCTTACCTTTCAAAACCGAAATACGGTAATGTGAGCATTACAGGTTGGCGGCAGATATTGGTAAGGTGGCAGCACTTCCCTGGACAAACTCTTTCACAAGGAGCTCTACTGCTAGATACTGACTTTGATCCGAAAAAAATACTTTAATATCCAGTTTTTAGCAATCGGGAAAATGTAACAAAATCGATAATATTCACTAGTCGGTACAGCGTCACGTACTCCAACCACAGCACAAACTGCACACTTTTGGATTACGAATATTCGAGGATAATCATTTCTGGGTATTGTTTGACTTTAGAAAATAACATCAGAAGTTAAAGAGTGTTCTGCTTCTCTAATTACATCTAGTTCTTATTTAAAGGGACCAAACTTAGAACAGTTTACATTAAAAATCTCGTGCACTTTGCGCTATTTTTACAGTTCAAGTGTGGTGCATTGACCGTTTAAGTTTAATTATGAACGCCTTGTTCAGTTCTACTGATCTAGGGTAAACTCACGTGAGGCGGTGGCCTCCTTTTGCGCAGAGGTTATGTCGCAAAAGGAGGCCGCGGAGCGGGTGCGCGAGGACGCGGCGGACGCGCACCCTCTCCGGCGCAGACGTACGGGGAGAAGGCGAAGGCAGTTCGCTGCTCGCCTGATCCCCTAGTGAGACCAGCGGGCTCTGGACAGGGACTCCGGAGCCTGCATTGCACGGCCTCACTCGTCTGGGGGGCGGGTCGGAGGACAACCGACTCGCCCCTCCGTTGGCGCGGGAGCCCTGGCATAAGCTAGGGCGGCCGGGCGGCGTCGTGGTGAATGCTCACTGATCCCACGGCGCCGACTCAACCGGCGAGAGGGAAACCCGGGGGGGTTTTAGTGGGGTAGGCCCTCCAGTCTGGAGGGAGAGTCCCCACATAACTCCTGAGTCTCCCTGGGCTCAGGGGTATCCATAAAGATTTCCCCCCCGTCAAAAAAAAAAAAAAAGGGTAAACTCACGTAACGTTAAGTATTTGAAAATGTTTAGTCAAATTTGAAATCCTTAACTTTTTTAATAAAAAAATCGACCTCAATTGTTTATCGGCATTTTATTGGAATTACATCTATTTACCAAGTTTTATTGAAGTCGGCTAACGGAAAGTGCGCGAAACCGAATTCATCCCCATTTTGCCACCCCTAGAGGTGGAATATTTTCTTCAAATTTAAATGAGACCAATACCAAGGTACCTTCTTTCCAAGAAAAAAAGAATCATCAAAATCGGTTTACAAATGCCGGACTAATCGCGTAACATATATACAAAAAAAATCCAATCGAATTGAGAACCTACTTTTTGAAGTCGGTTAATAAAACATAAAAATACAATGTGATCAAAATATCGCATCCTTGGTGTAATAAGACACACCTGCAGACAACGTTGGCACGAGAGGTTTGAAATTTCTACAAATGGCGGGAGAGCTTTGAAAATGTCACATATATATAATTTATTTCGCATAGTTCGTATTGTTTTTAAGACTCATTGGATAAATGCATTTTTGGCGTATGATCACGTGTCGACTTTATTATACCATGGTGACGATAAAACCAAATTGTCTGCATATTATTAAAAAAACTTTAAAAAATATTAAGTGCTTCCTTCCAATTTCAGCAATTTTGAACAGGACAATCACCTGGACGATAATTTAAATACTTATAAAGTAACTTTCAAAGAAGAAATTCGTGCGGTTGATTATTTTTATGAGAATAATACATTTTTAGACTCCAAATTCATCTCTGTCCCTAATTTAAAAAAAGATGGAGCAATCCTTAATTCTATTAACATGAAAGATTGATAGGGCTCTCACGTGTTACAATTACCAAGGTTAACCTTTGGGAACCATTTAAAGGGCAAGTAATGGGAGCGGCCTACATAAAATGCCCGCAAGTGTACGAAGATTTCACACGATCGTTTCCGTTTATTAATATTCTGGCATTAATATCGCTTTTTGATGGTTTAATCTTAACTAAATCTTGTTGATTGATTGCGGTATTATTCAATAGCAAGTTAACATTTACTGTAACAGCTTGCATAAACAGACTGAATAAATTGGAACTGTAAATATTATAATCGCGATCTTAATTACAACTGACTGATGTGTTAGGCATTTCAATTGTGTAACAATCAACAAACCCTAAAAACCCGAAACTGAATAAACTTTAAGCAATAAATAACTTGTCACTTTATATGTTTCCACCTTCAAACTAGAGTATCCGAAAGAGGTAAGACTTAGATATGGAGTACCAAATGTCTTTACAAAACAAAGTTAATCACAACATTGCGGGTGCAATCCAGACACATGCTTCCCAATAGCTTCTCATACCTAATTAGATAACTACAATCCCCCAATTGTACTACTGATTGTGATATAGTGCAGGATGTGTATCATATTCCGATAGAGTATGTACGGAACGTAGCTGGATGGAGGGAAAATTCTCAAGTCTACATTTCAATTTGGCAGAGTTAGGCGTTTGCAACATAGTCTTTATGTTTCTCTGTACTCTGAGCAACAGAATTCACTCTGAGACACTACCCGGGACACCCCTACTGGAACCATTGGAAATCGAACCCGGAACCTTTTTATCCAGCGGCCATAGTATAAAGGTCGTCAAATTATGATATAGATTTGATGTCGAAATTAAACGCAGACCGTAGATAGTGGTTAAAGAGCCTGCCTATATGAAGGCGACGTCTATTCGTTTAGAAAACTTCTTAAATAAATAAAAAATCTTTCCTCATATAGAAATCTATTTATAATAACATCTGTTATTTTATTGACGTCTTGTTTTGAACACACGTCATCAGTAAACTCATCTACTACAGATATACCTATATAATATAATGTGGGTGCATTAGAAAGGGTCATCTTTACAGCAATATAAATTATACCAAATTATATTTATACTTCGTATAATTTAAAATAAGCTAAGCACTTCATTTCACAACAAAATAAACAAGCATCATCGCTTTACAATTGATCAAGATAACAAAAACGCATTGCAAATCGCAGCCCATTCTGCGTTCGCGCATCCATCATGACGACGAAGATTTTTTCAAACATGTCTTTTGCAGGTGCATAAAGACCAGTGCATCAGTTTTGTGACAGACAAGTTAATACTGAAAAGTGGTTGTGTGCGATGTATGGTAGACATTGAGATGAAGGTCTTGTTATATTTGCCATTGATATAATTATTGGTATCAAGAAAACGATATTGAACTTTACTCTCGCAGTAAAAGCAAATGGTAAAATTTCTTTCAACCACATAAAGCGTTGGTGATAATAACGTACCCTGTGGCAGTGTGTGAATATTACTATTTGATGAAGTTCACCAAGGGAGCGCTGCGTTATTTTATACCTGGACTAAATTCTGTGTGAGCATTTGAGTGAGCATATTTCTTGTGCCTTCAAGTTCTGGTTCTAGGTTTTATATTTTATATCCGTTACATTTGGAGCGCCTGTATAATGGCGCATTTAGTAAAGAATTGTTACCAATTTCACAGAATATAATTTTGTTATTTATAGTAATGCTATGATTGTGGCCAAATAAATACGTAAATTATAATTTATTTTTCTACTTCAGTGTTCCTATTTGTCTAAAGCATTATTAAAGTCGAACATTTTTAAGCGGCAATTTTCATACCGCATATCAATTCTAATCTAAGAATGTCATATAAAATATGTAAAGGCGTATCCAACGTGTGTAGCGTAATAAATGAAACCACGCACGTTTGCCACGAGACAACCACGAGCCAGCCGCTTTTATGGCAAAGGCATCTGGCATGCGCTAGAAAATTTACCATGAACTTTTAGTAACATCATAAGATCAATCATGAACCTAAACATGTTAACATCATCTTACCATCGTACGCCCCAATGCTGGGCATACATTATCCAAGGGCTGTGAACCTATTTCAAAGTGCAGGTTTCATTAATATTTTTTAATCACAAATATACGAAACGTCGTTAAAGTCATAAAGTACATGTGACGACTGGAATTCGTACTAATTTTGAAATCCCTAATACCAAAGCAGCTGTATACGAAGGTTCACAACTCTAGGTGAAGTCCTCATTTCGCATTAGGTCAGTATGGCAAACTATAACCTCTCGTCTTAAAGAATCCACACGCGGGATATAGTATAATGACTTGTGATTGTGATGATGATGCTGATTTATAAAACCTACTTTCTCCATTCTCAATGCCAGATAATAAACACTATAGTATTTAGATGTCCAAAATGAAAACAAAGGGATAACTAAACAAAAAAAAATTTTTTAATGGTATTATTTTTTCCGTTAATAAACGTTTAGAAGTCTTTTCAAGCTGCAATCTGATAAAACTTAGAACTTTGCAATATGTATTTTTATTTAACTTCATTTAGTACATTAAATATAAGCAAGACTATGTGCTAGACCAATTAGGATCAAAACCATTTTTTGAGCCGCCATTTTGTCGTGTCATAGATGTCATTTGAACTTCGTTTCTCGAATTCGAATGTTTTCTTGTTCCCGTAGTGCGTTTGTTAAATTATCGTGTGTTGTTGTTAAAGTTTTTGTTTGTTGTTAATAATGAAAAAATAAGGAACTCCTCCTTTTCCAATTTCATTAAAAATAGAAGGTTTAGCACATCTGCATTCACACTTTGAAAATGACATTTCTTTGTTATATTTTTTCATACTATAATGTAACATTATTGCAAAAGCAATTTCACGCTTTTAATAGGAGCACTTTGTTATTTATAAAAGCACCACTTCCGCCCAAGATTAATGTTCTATTTCACACCTCATCATGGAGTCTCCGTAAAACAATTGAAGGTTGCATCACTTGTAGGAGCATTCCTCACAGTGATAAATCTAAACCGATTTACATGAGGTAATTAGGGGCAATAAAAAATGTCCGTAATCATGCCATGGGTGCAATGGAACGTCAAAATGTGTGAGAGCAAAAAATATTATAAGAAGTAAAGTTAAAGCGATGGCGTGTCAAGACCGCTCCGTAGAGTTCAAATTAATAATTTTGACGAGGCTTTTTGTGTTTTAAGCAAACGTTGATAGTTATTTTTAACCGACTTCAAACAAGGAGGAAGTTCTCAATACGTCTGATTTTTTACTGGAAAAGAAGTACCTCAGTAGTGGTTATAGTCATTCCACCTCTAAGGCTGGCAAATAATGAATGCGGCTACTGAATTTTCACCCCCTTTCCGATAACCGATTTCAGTAATAACACACTCATAGCCACGCACTAGGAAAAAGCCCTGTATCGCGGGTGACATACATACATAGACAACCACAAATTACACCTAAACTCACGAGAGATAAATAAGTGTAGGTCATACAACTATTCTAGGCCCGGTATACGAACCCGGGACCTCTGCGTGGCAGAACAGCAAACATTTTAGGTCGGTTTTTTTACAAGTGGCGGGACGAATAAATCGTGCGCCTGGTGGTAAGCGACACTCCTGTCCATAACAGTTACAGTGCCACTCAGAGGTTTAAATCAGAAAGACCTAAAGGACATTGCCGCTGCGCCCGACACCCTGAGACATAAGTTGACAAGTCCCATGTGCATGTAATTTCACCAACACCCTTACACTTCAAGCCCGGAACGCAGTAATGCTCACATTACTGCTTGGCGGCAGAAATAGGTAACGTGGCAGGACTTCCCTGGACGAACTCTTTCACAAGAAGCTCTACTGCTACTATAAGCTATACACTTTTGTTCAAATATCCAGTGCAACGGAACAAGATCCGTCAATGTGTAGGGTGATGCACTGCCGTCGGTACAATTTGACTTTTGTTACGGTAAGAACAAACATTCGTTTTACACCGAGACGTACTTAGACGCGAAGGTTTTAAATTGTAGGTTATTGTTATAGTGTTACATTAAAAAAGCGCAAAGTGTAATAAACTTAAGTGAAAATTTAAAAGCATTTGGTTGACCTTAAAATGTTAAAAAACGTGTTCCTCAACGATTTCATCTATAATTACATCTATTGTTGTTAGAAGACGGCAGGTGACGCGACGGCGAGATTGTGAGAAATGTGCCACTTCTGCTTCCTAAAGCACACGTTCTTACATCTTCTATAAACATTCACACAGTGTGGACTTAAACGGATCTTTTAAATCCAAAATTCTATTACAAATAAATATGCATTTAAAAAAATTTAAAATATGTAATGTGCGGTTTTGTAACAGAGTGAACAATACTGTGGTCTGTGAACGAGAAGGGTATAGTAAAGTGGTTTGGGTACAATGAGTGGATAAATGAAAGTAGAATGGCGAAAAAGACATATAGAGCCAACGTGGATGGCAACATTGGAAAAGAACGGCCACGAAGGACGTTCTCAGATCAAACTGAGAACATTTTTGAATAGGCAGGCGCGTGTAGGGAGAAGAATATAAAGGGGTTGTATGATATACTGTCATCTGGGAACTTGCTCCCTGAACGACATGACTACGGCCTTCTCAAGGTGAGAATAAATAGACATTATTCAGGTGTACATGCTCCATTGTTGACCTCATAGTTACTTTCTATCAGGTGAAATGGAGGTCAAAGACGCACTTTTTTTTAAATAAATAAACAAAAAATGAAAATATTAAAACGAATATACGGTGAAGCAAGGTTTCTCAGGATCATGCAAAGCAGCGATCTTTAATCTATGTCTATCACGATATGAAACCGGGGACGTGAATACATAGACTTGAAATATCTATAGATATTATATAATAACTATAGATTGTATTTTTTTTTTATACCAAGTGATGGAACGAACAAATTGTGCTCCTGGTGGAGAGCGACACGCCTGTCCATCACAGTTGTAGTCACTCGAGCTTTAAAACGCAATGTCGGAGGGATACTGCCACTGCGCCCGTCACCCTGAGACATAAGTTGACAAGTCCCATGTGCCTACTCTTCAAACCCGGAATGCGGTAATGCTGACTTTACTGCTTGGCGGCAGAAATAGGTAAGGTGGCAAAACTTCCCTGGACGAACTCTTTCACAAGGACCTCTACTGCTACTCATGATATAATGGAATTTACATTGCAAAACTTTTCTATAAATGTAAAGATAAATACAAAACGATTTACTGTTTTATTTCACAGCATATAGATGTACTATCTTCATACAAACAGGTGTCATAGCTCTCACACATGACACCGATAGCGATCAGTTTACAAACTCTACACAACAAATGACAGCGCTGTAACCACCCGATAAGAGTTTCTGGGAAGCTACAGGGCAATTTGTCTATGCCGAGATGGATAACTGTCGTTTAACTGTCTGTGATTGTGGTGGCAAAACAATTACTTATCTACTATCTATTGGTAGAGCTCTGTTAATAAAGGAGGATCTTAAAACTGTTGTGGATTTTCTAATGCAATTAAACATAATTATTTCAAACGCGATTTATTCAACTCATTTGGAACGAATATTGTAACTTAAAATTATGACGAAAAAGTGTTTTTTATATTGTCCGATTCAAAATGAGATGTTATACTTAATATAAATACTTTTTTATTTACTTTTTTTTAGTGTTTTTTTAGAATACCAAGTGAAGGAACAAACAAGCGACTGGTGGTAAGCGACACGCGTATTCATAACAGTTGAAAAATCTTAAAGGCACTGCCACTGCGCCCATCACCCTGAGACATAAGTTGACAAGCCCCATATAATTTCACCGGCACCCTTATCCTTCCAACCTGCAACGCAGTAATACTCGTATTACTGCTTGGGGCAGTACTTCCCTGGACGAACTCGCTAGCAGTAAAGCTCCTTGCGAGAGAGAACAGCAATTCTTTTCCTGTAGACTTATTCCTTAAACGCAACAACTATTCTTTTCAAAGCGAGAATGTAGAGGCATTATGAATTAATGAAATATTCTCTAATGCACTTAACATTACAGTGACAACACAAGACAGTAACTTAAGTATAAAATGGTAAGTTAATATGCAACAGCCGGCCTTATTGCTATGTAGTATTATAATAGGTGTGGCATGCACACCATCGTCGACCTTATCGTCAATTCCCACCGGGTAGGATGGATCAAAGGCCACTTAATTTATTATAAAAAAAACCTAACAGTTATCCTAAAAGAGCTTTAAATTTAACATGTTAATTTATAGATATCATAATTACATCATTATAACTAAAATGTGTTGTATTTTGGCTTCCATAATGTTTTAGCATAACCGCACTTGAACTAAGTTAACCACATATTTAACAGCGCATTTGAAAATAAACTATAATCACTACGCCATACGTTTGGTATCATCTTCAGTAAACAAAACCTTTGAAAATAAACAGTAAAGAAAGAGCATAAGGTTGTTATTGAATTGTACCGCTTTGAATGGGGACGACCGTTATGGTCACTAATATGGCCGGTAAGTGTTTACCTTTGACTCTTTGACCGTGGATGTACAGAGGCTTGAGGACGCTTATAAGATATAATCTTTAATGGTGTGAGATTGTAAAAATCCGAGTCACTAGCTAATGAAGGGGCAATAAAGCACGTCGAACGGTGTTGAGAGAATTTTGTTTTTTAATTTTTAATTTAAAGTTGTATAGATTAGACAAGTATTAAAAGTAGACAATAATCGATTGAGGAAGTTTTTGATGGATGGCTAATTGGAATTGGAATTGGACGAAATTGTTCCTATTAAAGTGCCTGTTCCTATTTTATTCAGATTAACTTACACACAGACGCGAGAGGCTATAGGTATGGATATATCACCAAAAGTCGGAGTTAGCTCAAAGGGGCTCCGTTTTGTGGAGAATAGACACGCCTGCGTTTTGGTAGCGTTAAATTTGACAAGATTGACATCGCCCCAATAGAAGACTACCTTTAGTGCCACATCCAAACGGGTAACCATAGACTCTCGACAAGACTGGATTTCCTCTCCACTGTCATCAGCATACGCAAAGGTATGGGGTTAACATATCATTGATATGCAGCGGAAAGAGAGCAGAGAGTCTTCACGCAGCCGAGGTCGACCGCATGCAGTTAATGCATGAAGTTGATTAAGACTTGACACATTAACTGCTAACATGCAGTCTATCTCTTAGCAGCCTAAGGAGGTTAAACTTATCGATGAAGTCGGCGACCACAGGGAATTGAACCGCCGTTATCTCGATTGAGAAGCAACTATTCTCCCAATTGATCTGGTCTCTCGTCTGGTCCAGGATCCTCAAGTTCGATTAAATCAAAAGCTATTTATTTTTTATTCGAACTCCATTTTATCTTAGAACTAACCAAAGCCAGTAGCTTCACAAAATACCAATCAAAAGATTTTTCTTATCAACCAATAATCTCTGAGTCGTGTTGAAATTTGAATAATGCCCCTGCCGGTCACCTAATGCGTTTTTATCGTCGGATTTATCTCTCTACATTATTTACGTGTTGGAAACTTAAGTCGACAGACTATAAGTCAAACGTTGCTTAACATTTTGTAGTTTGGTTTTTGGTAGTGGCTTTAATGGGTGTTAACATTTAAGTAGGGACTAAATATGTACCGCAGCCGACGTCGATGATTTTTCCACGCCACTGCCACCGTCGTACATGGCGTAAATTCGGCGTGGCGAAAATATGTTTTGTTTTAATTAAAAATCAGATTACTTGTTATTTTTTTACTATATCTCAAGGATGCACGAAAGGAGCCTCTCTGGACGTCGTACCTTTTCGTTGTATCCGAAGAAAAAATCATAACAGCAGAAGTTGGTCAAATTTTTTAAATGTTTTTCATAATATTTGTTAGCATCAATCTTTCTTTATCAATTGATTTGTTCATTATTATACCTAATAATGGTATTTCGAAATTTAAACGATTTAATATTTTTATCTCAAAATTTTTAAGTACCATAACGCACCAAAGATATATCCAAGGACTTACGACCGTTGACCAACAAAACTATGTCAACATCCACCTTAAATCATCCTCAGACAAACGTATTTGCCGAACGCCTTAAACGCCCGCGAGGAATTTCGCGAGTGTAACACAAACAACTCTTCCATTTCAAAAATTTTGTGCAAATATTATATGTAAGATTGTAAGGCTTGGCGTGCAAATAAGTGTTACCTTTATAAAATTAAAAAGAAATCGCAACAATCGAAGATTGTTATTGCTTCTAAAATACACACTTTAGTTTTTAAAGCAACTAAACATACTAATCAAACAACGTAACGTGGCACAGTCGTTTGAAAACACACAAAATAGTTAATGTGTACGTTTGATGCTGAATTTTGTATCAAAATCAAAAGTATCTTAAAGTCGAGTTTAGAATATCGCTTACCTGTACAGCACTGTTTAGAAAACAATTGTTCAGTCCCGGGGCATTCCACAGTCCTTTCGTTGTGTGGAAGATACCGGAGTCTCTCGAATCGTCTCTCGTATGCTGCGGCTTTAACTCGCCCACGTACAATTCGTGTGTCGCCGCCATTTCGTGGCTCACGCGGCCGCCATCTTGTTAACACGACACTTCGTGACTGAGCTGGAAGTAAAAGAGGTGTATTTTAACGTTAAGAATTCATATTTTATCAGCTATAGATGTATATAGTTCTGTTCACAGAAGTATGTGGCTATTTTCAGATTTTTTTATCACACATGCACGTAAATGGTAAGAATCAATGGCAATCATACTATTTACCCCAAATAAAACCCTCGGGCCTTATTCTTCACAATACCGAGCATGGCTGTAATGAGAAGAAAAAAGGCCTGGAAGTTTTATTTTGTGTATTAATAGTCAAGTTAGCCTGCATGCCATCATACCATTTACGTGCAATTGTGATGATAAACGTGGAATGCTTCACGGGCGGTACGAAAATTACGAACCTCGACTTCGAAAGACCTCAGTCTTCGACTTCGGGTTTTGCTCGTAATTTCTTATTTAAAGCCCTTAATTCACAATGTAATTGCTGTGATTCAACAAATCATGAAGTAATAGAGACAAATAAAAATACCACATTTTCATTCACAAAGTGTTCACAATGTAGAGAAATCGCAATTTGTATGCCTAGAAGAATTATCGCACTGGAATGACACTCATAAACTATCAGGTAATGAAGGAGAATTCACATGTAGAAAAAGAAGCGTTCGAATTCTTGCCTACCAATTATTATGTTCAACAACTACACGCTATAGAACGTAATTTCTTAAAAAAAGGTGTGTAAAGTGTCATAAAGACTAGTTATTCGCGGTTCCTAATTCCAGAGTGCTATAAATTGGCAATTGTTATCCGCGTCATGAAGTTTTTTCTTCAATAAAGAAGATCTTAGAGACTATAATACGAATTAATGAAGCGATGATAATCGGTGTTCTCACGGGGTGAAGATATCGTGATGCAAGTTAGAGTAAACAGTGTTTTCGCGAATTTCCTTTGATTTCGTTTCGAGCAGTAACACCTAGTACCTCTACTATGAGTTAACGATGTTGATAGAAGTTAGCCACCGCATTGAGATAACAGTACAGGCTTCCTAGCTCTTATTATTAACAAGTACCGCTACTGTTTGATAGAGGTACTGTACGCAGCAGTGAAAAATGTACATATTTTATCTCTTATCTTATGCCTCAGAGTGACGGGCGCAGTGGCAGTGCCCCTCGGATCTTTGTAATGTGCATGGAGTACCGCTGCCACCTTTGGGATGGCTCTGCGACATATCAACTGGCCACTTTGGATTCAATTGGCAACCGTGCCGTGCTTATAGGTGACTCGGAATTAGTGGAGGCGAAACTGCAGGGCCTTGAACTCCGCCGTAAAGTTGCCTGTTTATCGGTATTTTACAGGATACATCACGGAGAGTGTGTGATGGAATTACACGATTTAATTCCGCCTTCCCCTTTCCATCAGCGGGGACTAGGCGTAGGCTTGGGTTGTGCCACCCCTATGTTGTGGATATTCCAAATATTCGCATGAAGCGTTACGCTTCCAAATTTATATGGCGAACGTCCATGGACTGGAATTCCCTGCCAGCAGACTTGTTCCCTGAACGTTATAACTTGGACCTTTTCAAGGCGAGAGTGAATAGGCAATATATAGGTGTGCATGCTCCATCGTCGACTTAATCGTCACATTCCATCAGGTGAGATGGAGGTCAAATGCGCACCTATATTATATAAAAAAATATATGTAAAGGTCTGAGAGGCACTGCAACTATTGTGATGATGCGACCTCCTTCCATCGTCATTCCGCCTTTTTGTCACCTTTTCTCTGGTTCCTGGCCACTTATTTTCAAATTTTGAATCGTTCTTGAATTCCTTTGCCTCGTCATTCTCATTTTGTTTCGCCGTCGCCACTCTCTGCTCAATCACTGAAGCGAGCAGTGCAGCTCGACTAATTTTCATCCTTTTACCAGTTTCCTAAATCATGTGCCAATTTTAATACCAATATAACTTAGCAATATTGTATGACTTCGCCCTTTTTTCCTTTTTTCTTTCGCCTTTACTTACTATATAAAGTACGCGGACCGGAATATTTTCCGTGATCCTGGCCACGCCATATTAGTGGTTTTCAACCTCTTCACTATTATGGACAGGCGTGTCGCTTACCACCAGGCGCTCGACTTGTTTGTCCCGCCACTTGGTATTGTTATTCTCGCCATTTTTCTCTCTTCCGCACAGCCTAGTGCGTTCTAGTCTATTCCGTGCTGCTGCATAATTGTTGATTCCTGGCGCAATAAGAGTTTTTTTCCAAAAATACAGTTATAACTAGTCTACGACAACATAGACATGAGCAATTAGCGTTTTTTCATTCATATTGTGTGCATCGGGGTTAACACGATTTCATATTTATTGCACAATGAGCCATTGGTGGATTCCTTTCACTATTCAACTTGCGCCTGAGAGCTATTGTTGTGTCTATGATGTGACATGAGACTTACAATTTGAAGTTTGATCTTATTTTGGACACTATATATAATAGATAGAGGAGAACAGTTACTCTTTAATTAAGAAGTAGATGCTTCGAATACATGTAACGGCATGAACATTTAAATAATAACGCACACACTCATGCCCCCACTAGGAAAACCGTGTATCGCAGGTGCCATGGACACACGAGAGAAATAAATGTAGGCCATACAAATGTTTCTCCCGGCCCGGGAATCAAACTCGGGACCTCTGCGTGGTCGTCCAGGATCGTAACCGTTCGACCACGGAGGTAGTTGAAATATTGGATTATTTGATCCTCACAGATAATTGATCTATTGAAAATGTGCACTTTTTTAAATAAACGAAATTGTTTTGTTCGATAAACGTGTATATATTAACAATTCCGTCTATATTAGTTGATCTACGGATAAATTATAAATGAAGTCCATTCAAGGTAACACTATCATTATGTTTAAGCATGCTAATAGTTGATAGTCAAATACAATATTTGATCCTCTTTTTATACGTCCACATACGTTCAATCTTGGGTGCGCCCTCCATTCAGTAGGTTAGGTAAGTAATATGAAAAAGCAGTGCAAGCCGAGTGAGCGAAGTCAGCTTGCCGCGGCAACGGGCGGCGAATGCCAGAAGTGAATTTACTTGCATTTCCGAACATGATTACGAGTTAACGCTCATTTGTCTTAGTTTTGAGGCTCAACATGAAACTATCAAAGTTAATTTATACAAATCAAACATTACCTCAGAACAGATTAAAATACACGTTGATTTAATTCATTTTATATCTCAGAGAGAAAAAATCAATAACTAAAAAAAAGACCATTTAGGTTTATTGCCTGCTGTTTTTACAAATTTAAAATGATAATTTAAATACATGCCTGTAATATATTATAATATATTATATATTGCTTTAATTTCTAAAATACGTACAATAATGATTATTTATTCATTCCGCGGAAAGTACGTGAAGCTATCGAGATTGGTCGTCATTCGAATTTCAATCGTGATAGTGGATGGTCGGTACCCCCCGGCTGGAAAACAGTGTTAGGTACTACGTCAGTGGTTAGTGTAGACGAGACTTTACAAAGTGCCGTTGTTAGTGTAGTGTGCAATCCTGCATATGACTTTAATAAAAATGAAGCAAACGAGGGTAGATTCTCGCCGACGCCGCCTGCGCCCGCTGCCGTACTGAGTGATCGGGCTGCCAGGGCTTTGGCGCGCAGTTTCCGTCGAATCACCGCCGCGGAATCTCATGATTAAGGACCACGAATTGGTTCGAAACATGTCGAGCAAAAATTCGACTTAAATCCGTTATTTTTAGTAAAACATGATGAAATGTTCATGTAGAGTGTGTGTGCATCTTCCTGGGAAATTCTAAGAAGTCTCCAACTAAGGCGCAAAAACATCTCTTTAGAGGAGGCTTATGCCCAACAGACTTATGACGATATCTCCCGTGAAATTACATATATTACGAAATTAAACTGACCCAAAAATCTTGTCATTCTCTATACAACAAATTAGTACAGACTACTAAAAACACAGACCTCAAAAGTTTGCGGAATTACATCTATGAGTATTTGCCAAGTTTTATTGAAGTCGGTTCCCGTAAAGTGCGCAAAACCGGACTCATCCGCTAGTTTGCCACCGTTAGCGGTGGAAACATTTTTTCAAATTTAAATGGTACCGAGGTACCCTCTTTCCAATAAAAAAAAATCATCAAAACCGGTTCATAAATGCTGGAGTTATCACGTAACATATATACAAAAAAAAACATACAGAATTGTGAACCTCCTCCTTTTTTGAAGTCTGTTAAAACGGTCAAACTGAATGCAGTTTGTTAAAAAATAATCAATATTTTTATAGGAAATGAAACTATTTTTCCGAATTTAAATCGCGTATATTTGTTTTTTCAAACAAACCGACGTTTCGGGCCCTTTACAGGTCATATTTATATCAGGTAATATTTTTATATTATAAAAATAAAAATAATGTTATAATAAATAAAATCTACCGTCTATATTTTTTTATATCCCCATATTAGACAACATCACATGCGTTGCTTTGATCCCAAGTAAATAACTAAAGCATTGTGTACAATACCAACACAATAAACAGTAAAAATATAATAACTATTTTGTTTCGATTCTTTGCATTTTATTTTTAATCTTTTCGAGATTTCAGATAAAGGTTTTATCTACTCCACATGTCTTATTTGGAATTACAGTCTCTAATTTCTGTTTACGATATTATCCACTTGTACTAAACTTATCTATTTTTATGATACCAAGTGACTGCACGAACAAGTCGTGCGCCTGGTAAGCGACACGCCTGTTCATAACATTTGCAGTTCCACACAGAGTTTTAAATCGCAAAGATGTGAGGGTTACTGTCATTTCGCCCGTCACCCTGAGACATAAGTTGAGAAGTCCCATGTGCCTGTAATGTCATCAGCACCCTTACTCTTCAAAACCGGAACGCAGTAATGCTCACATTAGTGCTTAGCGGCAGAAATAGGTAAAATGACAATACTTCTCTGGACGATTCTTTTACGAAGAGCTATACTTTTTTTTATGTAACACAAACAAAAGAGCAGACGAGCCACTTGATGGGAGGTGGTCATCGTCGGCCATGGACATTTGCAACATCAGATGAGCTGCCAATGCGTTGCCAGCCTTGGAAAAACCATGTCATAACGCAAAGAAAATACTTCAGGACGAAGATCATTCCACATCTTGCAGGTTCGAGGAAAGAACGAACGAGATGTCCGTGTGGTCTTACAATGCCTGTAAGATGTGGAGATGGACTCTACTCCTTTGGCGGGAGTTGCGATGGTGGAAACGAGACGGTGTAACTGGAAAGTTAGAAAAGTTCCTCAGAGCATTTCCCATTATAAAGACGGTAGAACACACACAGACAGCCAACGTCTCTCCATAGGCTAACTCGACACCGTCTCTACTGCTACTACTACGTCTTAAACCTATGCTACCAATGCACTCTTAACATATTATGTTAACAGTGTCTAACCAATTCGAGTATTGGTTTAAGACGTACTTAAATTTGGTGAAAGTAGGCATAAGTAGATGTAATATTATCTACTATTTCTGATTTTCACGGGCAGTATATGTGTATCCGATATAGCTTCCAAGTATAACAATGCATAAAGACAGTTTGTTTCATTTATGTTTTATAATCTATAACAGCAAGAACCGTAAAGTAATATTTATGCTATAACATTCTCATACGGTAGTAAATAATCTAGTTTCCGTTCTTTATACCGGCATTAAATGTGCTCCGCTAGCACCTCGTTCAAATAATTGGATGATGATTATAACAGTAGGTTGTACACGTTACAGTCTTCGAGCTTGTTTATAAGACCTGAAGGGTTTTGAAACTTAGGCTTTTGAGATGCGATCTCCTTCATTGTCATCCCACCTTTTTATCATCCTCTTTAATTGTTTAAAACAATTCCAAATTTTAAAAGTAGCCAGTACTACTTTTAACATTATAAATTATCACCATGTCAAACTGCAATTCCACTTAAACTGTTTTTAAGAGGGAGCAGAGGAAAAATTCCTAACCTTCGATTTGATTTTAGAGGGGTATATCCACTTTAACCTTAAAAATAAAATATTGTATGAGTAACTACGCGATATATTCAAGCATAGATATTAATCAAAAACATAAAACAATAAAGTTTCCTCGATAGATAAAAATCACGAAATGACCTCTAATTTTAACATTTTTTCGATTTATCCTCGAAATGCTACAGGTTATTAGGACAAAAATTAGATAATTAATTATATTTATGCATGATCGAGAACTGTCACTACGGATTTTTTTTAATCCCTTTAATTTTAGAGTTATTCCGCTAAAACGAATTTGGTACTTTTAATGCGCAAAATTCGACATCTCCTGTCGCATGTCACGCGAACTTCAGGCATATATTTGTTTCACACGTTTGGGCGGAGCCAACGTCAAAACTTTTTTGGCATGGGAGATCTTAAAGCACTAGATATATTATACTATATATACTGGGCCTTTCTTTTCTTTTCTAATAAATTTATGTGGACCAAGCCTTCTCTACACACATACATAACTATTCAAAACAATAACGTGATGAATAACTCTCACCAATGATGCAATTAGGCCACATCTGCAAAGTTTTCAGAAGAGAGATTTCGGTAATATTAGTGTTATTTTTAACCGACTTAAAAAAGGAGTAGGTTCTCAATTCGACTCTACGTGTTTTTGGATGTATATTACGTGATAACTGTAACTAAAAAATAAGGCACTTGTGGATCGATTTTGATGATTATTTTTTGTTGGATAGAGAATACCTCAGCAGTCCCATATAAATTTGACAAAAATATTAGTTTTATTGTAATCATTTGAAATTATCTTAGAATGACCAAACAACTTGTGAAAGAACTTTTGTAACAGTAGTGAAAATTTAATGTATTTGCAAGTGAAAAATATTTGACATAACTGGTAGATGACTTTACCGCCTTTGTCAACCGTGATCATGGGACCTGTAATGGGCCCGCAACGTGAGTTTGTTTGAAAAATATAACAAATATACGCGATTTTATTTCGCGACGCGATTCACTCGAAATTCTAATTTAAGATACAGAAATATTCAATACAATCTCAAGCGTATTTGCAGAATTTCGTCACAAGGTCTTTATAACGGTTTGTACCAAATAACTGGTCTTTTGATTCAGTACCCATTTCGACCACCCAAATTGTTTGAATTTTTTGAAAATTGGTGCTGTCCATTTCTGTTATTGGACACGTCAAAAATTTTTACTCCGTAATCGAGAACAGTTTCTGGCCTCAGTTGAGCGAAAAAAGATACTTATCATGGCAATGGCTCACTTTGTGGAAGTCGGTAACTGGACTCGTGATTCGGATGGTTCAGAGCAATGCTACGGTGCAGCATGGTCGTGGGCGAGTCGACAAAATTTTTCTGTGTTTGGTCTTTGTAATTATAACAAAACTAGTAATAACTCCTATTTCACAAAAAATATAAATAAACATATTATTGGTTCGTGTTATTACGGAAACAGAAGCTTACATACCATGTTACTTGAGTTATGACATCATCTTCTTAATGCTGACACAACTTACCGGCCAGTAAATTGTAAATGCCATTGTAATAACAACGTTTACAAAGGCACGCCGCTACATAATCACTGCATGCGACTGCAATCAGCAAATGCTGTGACTAAATGGCATAGTTAACATTCTTGTAGTCAGAAGAACGAGATATAAGGCTGTTAAATGTTTACTAAGACCTTTTCCAAAAGATGTTATACCGAGAGCGGTGGTAGTATGTGGGAGGTATTGCAGCATGTACATATGTATATACATGACGGGACAAACAAGTCGTGTGTCTGGTGCTAAGAGACAGGCCTGTCCATAGCAGTTAACCCTGTACGGCTGATCTGGGGTCAGAACCTGTGCTTGGAATATCCTGTGCACGCACAGGTTACAGTGCCCTTATAATCAAAACTAATGTAGAAAGATATGGGGCTATTTCTCAGTATATAGGCGGTGCGAGGATATGAAACGGTGTGATGTTTTCCACCAAAGCTCTGCGAGGTAGTGAGGTGGTGAGAGAATGAATGAAGATGCGTTATGGACTCTTTTCAGCTATGCGTGGACGGGGTACGGTGTGGTGGGGTGAATGTTGGCGATGTGGCAGTGTCGGTTAGAGTCATACTTGCTGTAGCTCTTGTTTCCTACACCATTTTGCATACATTCCTCACCCGCATCCCTCGCACAACTTCCTCGTACACATCTCTCGCTATTTTGTATGTACAAATACTTAGCTGCGCTAAGCGAGGTTCAGGAAATGGAGCAATCCTATTGGTGGATTTTTCCTGGTACACCGTCTCGCTACGTCGCACATCTCTAGTGGAAAGGCAGCCTTAATGTGTATAAACTAATTAATGGACTGAAGACTTGACATATGCCTATTTTGTCTATAAAGAAAAAGATAAAATCACCAAGACTTGGCTGTATGTAGTTGTTAAACCTTTGCCTTTTCCTTTACGGAGAGAATGGAAAAAACAACAACTAATTGGAATCCCAAACAACTTAAATTGTTCTTCCATTAAATCAACGGTTTAACTTCCTATTGGATGTTATGTTATACTTCCTATGACTCGATTCATGATCTCATTATGTTTCGTGTGAAACTTTAAACTATTACATGCTCTAAACACCGTGCACTCCTTTGTCTACTTCGCAGAAAACAATGTTATGGGTATACTGCGTCTTCCGAAACGACAGACATGTAAACTAATTGGATTGAACTGGATGCTAAGAGACCGGATATTGTTGAAGGCATTTGCGATGTGTTTTTTGAGAAATAAATTATAAGCTGGACGAAGAAATCATCTGTGAGATCCAGGATTCGGCATCTTTGAGATTCCAGGTTCGGTCCCCGGCCGGGTCAGTGTAGAATACTAATTTTTTATATTGTCTCGAGTCTGGGTGTTTGTGGTACAGTCGTTGTTTCCGATTTCCATAACACAAGTGCTTTAGCTACTTACTTTGGAATCAGAGCAACGTATATGACGTTGTCTAATATTATTTTATTGTTATATTGAAGTACCTAAGTATGCTTGCGGATGTTGTTCCGTGACCTCACTTAGGGTCCTAACTGAAAATTAGTGCTGGAAACGCATTGCGTTTTCCAGCAAATACTGAATTTGTGGCCCTTTTGTTACCACGACTGGCACCACACAAAGTGTCGCTATATCCAGTATTCTTTTTATTATTTGTGTGAATAGTTCGTGTTTTATATAGGCACATTTTTCTTTATTGCTTTGTTTGTGTTTTTGTTTCGTAATTATTTATGTTTTACGTTGAATGTTTTCATCATGTTTTATTTTTGTTCTGTTTTGTTTAGTTTTCTTTTCTTTTTCTCTTATGGTGTCATTGTGTAAACAAATAAATGTATTTTCTTTCTCTCTTAATATTTATTTAGTGATTTTTAGGAGAAAATAGTGTCACGTTGTACAAAAAAGTTAAAAAGAAACTTTTTAAGCTAACAGAATGCCGTTTAAAAATACTGCCCTATCAAACTAAATATACTGTATTATCAAACGCAACATTTAAATTTTTATTGAATTTATATTCAATTATTTTTTTTATGTGAAATTGCTCCACTAGTTTGTTATAATTATAAAAACTAATCTTTTTAAGGAAATTATTAAAAAACGAATTTTCTTTTATTGTGGTATTTCAAGTCAACTATAACTTTTTTACTAAAAAAAATACCTCAAAAGTTTATGGAATTACATGCATTTGCCAGGTTTTATTGAAATCGGTTAACAGCAAGTGGATGAATTACAATAAACCGGATATTTGCCACCATTTAAGGTGGAATATTTTCTTTAACTTTGAAAGGGACCACTGGCAGGGAGGTATTTCCAGAAAAAAAATAATCATTGAAATCGGTTCACAAGTGATCGCCTAACATACAAAAAATGTAATTTAACATATAATTTACTATATATATATATTAGATGCTAAAGAATCCAATCTAGCCATCTGTCTATTGAAAAAATAACAAATTAATTTCCGCTAACCACTATACTGGGATTTGGTTTGACACGATAGTATGGCGTTTAATGATGAGAAGAACATTTAAAATATTTGCCAGTAATTGAAAGAATTTATTATCAACATATCATCTTCAGTTTCAATCCAAGTGAAAGTGGTAATTCTGGTAAACAAAAAAGCGAAAACAATATCATAATATATAAAAACTAACAAAAATACGCATTCAAAAATTGATTTGCAGATATTGTTATAAAACATAACTTTCACTACAAAAATAACTTTTAAACACGCAACGCATGTACCTACAAACGGTAAAAACACAACAGCAAACCGGTATTATGCGCACAGAATGTTCACTGGTGACAAAAGTTGGCATATAGCAGAACATTTTTAAGTAAATTAAGAACGGCTGAAACTTTCTAGTTTAGGAAATGAAACTATTTTTCATGGTCCCATGGTCTCAACCGTGGCCATGTGACCTGTAAACGGCCCGAAAAGTTGGTTTGTTTGAAAAAAATATATACGTGATTTAATTTTTGTAAAAATAAGTGCGCATTTGACCTTCATCTCAGCTGATGGAAAGTGATGATGAGGTCGACGATATAGCACGCACACCTAAATAATGCCTATTCACTCTCGCCTTGAAAAGGTCCAAGTAATAGCGTTCGGGGAACAAGTCCGCAGGCAGGGAATTCCACTCTCTACTTGTTCGCCATCCACAACATAGGGGTGGAATCCCAGCCCACGTCTAGTCCCCAGATGATGGAACGGGGAAGGCGGAATCAAATTATGCAATTCCGGAAAAATAGTTTCATTTCCTATGTGTAACAATCGCGAAAACCTAAGAACTCGATACTTTCTACTTTTCCATTATAACAAATAAAATTAGCGTTAAAAATATTGCTTTAAATCGCTCCCTGTAATATATTCCAAATGCACGTTAAATGTTATAGCTTTCGAGCATCAGTATAGTAACTATAAGTCTATTTATAATCATAAGAACGAAACTATTCCTCATGGCCTTGTTCTACTAAAAAATAAACAACATTTGCTATATGACGTGTGATTTTTCAGAGAAATATTAGATGTGTGTTATTTTGAAACACCACTTATCTTTTTTACAGCCGGTATTCAAATGTAAAGTTATCGAAAGCTTTGATAAATCAATGAGTTGAACTTGTTACGATTATATACAGTTGCGAAGAGGAATGCAGTTGAGACCAGTTCATGTAAGACCAATTAAAAACTATCAGGTTCAATAGTATGGTGTTACACATTTTTAGACGTCTCAATGAGAACGTTCTACAATACTATTCTGGCATATAGATATCATGTATTAAATATTGATTTGATACTGACCCATATCCCTTCCTCTCCTTTCCATCAGCGGACCACCCGTGCCGGACTGCGTTGCCACAGTTGGACGGTCAGTTCAATACCGTCCCGCACTAAAAAGTTTGGCAATTCGTTTTTATGCCGAACCATCAAATTGTGGAACCAACTCCCGGCGGCATGTATTCCCTCCCCTCTATAACATCGGGGCCTTCAAACGTAGTGTGAAGAAGCATTTGGCCAGACCGGCAAAATGATAGTGACGGAGTGAAGATATTTGTGTTTTCCATCCGTTACTCTCATCTCTGGATTGTATTCGCACTTTCCATCAGGCGCGGTGCAGTCATTTTGCCGAGTCACAATAAAAAAAAATAAAAAAAATAACTTGTTAAAAACTTTTCGACTGCCCCTACCAACTACATTGGGTGCAACTACACGTGCGTAGGGTAGTGGTCTAGTCTCACTAAAATTAAGTAATTTTGTATTGTACTAACCATAGCACGTAAGTAAAATTTACTGTATTACTAACATTATTATGGATCATGGTCCGAAATAAATAATTCTATTCTATTCTATTCTATTCTAAAAAGCGATACAAACTCAGATGGCTTTGGTTGATTCCGCGTAACACCGAAATTGTTGAATCAACCACTTTGGATAAAATATTTAGTAAAATTGAGGATATATGCTGATTACGGTGTGAAAACTCGATTCCTAAAATTTTCACGATAGAAAAAAAACACAAACTTACCTCGAAATTTTAAAAGAAAACCGCTGTATTCAATACGTACTTCACATTTACCAATGATTTTTTTTTATATCAACTGAACTAAATAGTACACGTATAGTATACGATATGCATTTTTCAAACGGCTTCAATTTCATTTGTAAAAAAATAAATTCTAAATTAAAGCCATTAGAACTGATTCAGTATAAGAAAAATTTTAAGAACCGACTTTTAAGAAATGTTTCTATAAATGAAATACATTTTTAGTTCTATCTTTTGCAGGTTGTCTATATTAAATAAATATTGTAAATGATAAATGTATACATATGTCTATTTACAAAGATCAAGAGGTTCACTCTTTTGAATCGACTTTAAAAAAAGAACCTTCTTTTTTTAAAATCTTGTCGCCCTCCTAATCTTGTCACTACGCACTTCAGCTCTTAGGAACATTCTGGATTTTATATTTTTCATTTTTTTTGGTGTCTTCCGTTTAAAGGTTGTAAAAATGGAACCATTTATGTCATATTATCAATGTTTTTATATAGAGGTAATTAAAATATATGACAAGGAACTATATGATCTTCAATGCAATGGTAATTTAAAAAAAAAAGGAAAATGTCCACTCAGATCTTTGCAATTTAACTTTTGACATCGGTTAAAAATAAGTATAGTTTTACTGTTTTACATTATGCGTACAAACATATTGAGGTATAATGTATGTAAAACCTTTCAAGGCACAATCATACGAGGAAATTTTAGAAAGAAACATCAGAAAACAAGGTTCAGGTCCCGTTACCTTTTAGCATATTCATCAGAAATCGCTTGACCAAAAGGTCATTCATTATAATAAAAGATGTTTGTTTATGAATTTATATACGAAATATAAGAAACTTGTTCGTTGTTAAATTAGGGCTCACATTATTATACAGATAGTAAGGTTAATTAAGTTCAAATCGTGTCACATATGAGTTTTATTGGTATTTATTAAAAATTAATATTAAATTTAATTTGCATAGGTGTATATATTTCAAATCTACGTTTTATATCGACGATAAAATATCGTAAAATTAACTACATTAGCTGCTCTTTATTATTTCCATTTCTAAATAATTTAGAATGTACTAATTCTAGCAGCAGTAAAGATCCTTGTGAATGAGATCGTCCAGGGAAGTACGGCAACCTGTCCTATTTCTGCAAGTGAAATTATACGCACATGGGTCTAGTCAACTTATGTCTCAGTTGGACGGGTGCAATAGCAGTACAAATGCAACTGTTTTGAACAGACGTATCGCTGACCACCAGGCTTAAACTTGATTATCTCGTTACACTGTATAATGAACCAAAAGTATTTACTAGTGCCTATGTGAAGCAATCCGCCATTTTGTTGAGCTATAGAACTTTTATCTCCCACCACTATTGTTAAAAAAGTAACACCTTTATTCATTGACTTACAATTATATGGACGTCGGGTCCGCGCTAAAAGTGTCCGAACTTATAGGGCGTTAAAATCGTATACAGAGCGTCATTCACGCTTTAGTCTTCGTTTGTTCGACTGACAGCGAAGCAAGCAAAATTAGACACTACTGCGATGACATTACAATTTAAATTCAACGTTTTAGCTTTTTCATATTCCTTTACATGTCACTACGTTTAAATAGGTTGACTTGGGACATTTTTTTCGTGGTTTTTGTATTAGACCCGTCGTCCATTTATTTGTAAGTCAATGCCTTTATTAGACAATAAGTTATAATCTCAGTACAGAATACTAAGAAAACCGACCTCAAAAGTACGTGCAATTACATCTATTTGCTAAGTTTTATTGAAATATCCTTAAATTCACCACTATACAGGACTTGACACTGGAGATAATAAAAATCGGTTCTCACTACTCAAAGAATGTTGAGAGAGAAAGGCCTTGAATTGGAGAAATAGCAAAATCAACCATTAAAATAATTGCTCCTTAAGAAAATTTAGGCGCTATTTATAAAAATTAATTTTCATGCGTGAACAGCCACCCTTTGAGGTGGATTTCCGTCAAAATGAAATGGGACCACTATGGAAGTACCCCCTTTCCAACAAAAAAAGAATCATGAAAATGGGTTCACAAATACCGGAGTTATCGCGTAACATACATACAAAAAAAAAGGAACATACAGTCGAATTGAGAACCTCCTCCTTTTTTTAAGTCGGTTAAAAATATGCAAGTAGGTATAATAAAAACTAAAATACTAGAAAGTTTATATTTAAATTATAGAAACCCCGCGGCAAGGTGCCCAAGAAGCTGGCAGCGTTCCCCCTTCGTTTAGCTATAGTAAGCAACGGATAAGTAGGGACATGGAAAAGGAATCGATACTTTTTGGTATCGATTAATTTTCCTTCCGACACCGGTAATTTTGTACTCGATACTTTTCAGGTATTAGTACTTTTTGGCAGGTATCGTATCGTTTCGAATAATTCCTACTTATGACACCTCATATCGTAACACCTTGCGATTTTTTAAATGGCAATCTTCATCACAAATGACTTGGCTGTATAGGGTATGCCACCATTTGCCTCTTTATAAAAATGAAAATAAAGAAAAAAATTAGAAACATTTGAATTGACATACCTGACAAACATTATATTGAATACCTCGTATTTCCGGCGAAGTTTGTTCCTTCTTCAGAACGTTTTGTTCTCAAAATCAGGCAATACAATATCAAAAACAAGATACAGACTGTTACCAAATAGATTTTTGTTTTTAAGTGATTATACAGAGGAGGAGTGGAAAATTTAAGTAACACAAATCATGTGAAATGACGATTAATTGAATTGATCAATTTAATCAAAGTCTTTTATTATTTAGGAAATGAAACTATTTTTCCGGATTTAAATCGCGTATATTTGTTTTTTCAAACAAACCGACGTTTCGGGCCCTTTACAGGTCTGATGAGTCAACCGTGACCATGGGACCTGTAAAGGGCCCGAAACGTCGGTTT